>NC_064408.1:133912500-134017500 GCF_023375975.1 Astyanax mexicanus | reverse complement strand
CCTAACCCTAACCCTAACCCTAACCCTAACCCTAACCCTAACCCTAACCCTAACCCTAACCCTAACCCTAACCCTAACCCTAACCCTAACCCTAACCCTAACCCTAACCCTAACCCTAACCCTAACCCTAACCCTAACCCTAACCCTAACCCTAACCCTAACCCTAACCCTAACCCTAACCCTAACCCTAACCCTAACCCTAACCCTAACCCTAACCCTAACCCTAACCCTAACCCTAACCCTAACCCTAACCCTAACCCTAACCCTAACCCTAACCCTAACCCTAACCCTAACCCTAACCCTAACCCTAACCCTAACCCTAACCCTAACCCTAACCCTAACCCTAACCCTAACCCTAACCCTAACCCTAACCCTAACCCTAACCCTAACCCTAACCCTAACCCTAACCCTAACCCTAACCCTAACCCTAACCCTAACCCTAACCCTAACCCTAACCCTAACCCTAACCCTAACCCTAACCCTAACCCTAACCCTAACCCTAACCCTAACCCTAACCCTAACCCTAACCCTAACCCTAACCCTAACCCTAACCCTAACCCTAACCCTAACCCTAACCCTAACCCTAACCCTAACCCTAACCCTAACCCTAACCCTAACCCTAACCCTAACCCTAACCCTAACCCTAACCCTAACCCTAACCCTAACCCTAACCCTAACCCTAACCCTAACCCTAACCCTAACCCTAACCCTAACCCTAACCCTAACCCTAACCCTAACCCTAACCCTAACCCTAACCCTAACCCTAACCCTAACCCTAACCCTAACCCTAACCCTAACCCTAACCCTAACCCTAACCCTAACCCTAACCCTAACCCTAACCCTAACCCTAACCCTAACCCTAACCCTAACCCTAACCCTAACCCTAACCCTAACCCTAACCCTAACCCTAACCCTAACCCTAACCCTAACCCTAACCCTAACCCTAACCCTAACCCTAACCCTAACCCTAACCCTAACCCTAACCCTAACCCTAACCCTAACCCTAACCCTAACCCTAACCCTAACCCTAACCCTAACCCTAACCCTAACCCTAACCCTAACCCTAACCCTAACCCTAACCCTAACCCTAACCCTAACCCTAACCCTAACCCTAACCCTAACCCTAACCCTAACCCTAACCCTAACCCTAACCCTAACCCTAACCCTAACCCTAACCCTAACCCTAACCCTAACCCTAACCCTAACCCTAACCCTAACCCTAACCCTAACCCTAACCCTAACCCTAACCCTAACCCTAACCCTAACCCTAACCCTAACCCTAACCCTAACCCTAACCCTAACCCTAACCCTAACCCTAACCCTAACCCTAACCCTAACCCTAACCCTAACCCTAACCCTAACCCTAACCCTAACCCTAACCCTAACCCTAACCCTAACCCTAACCCTAACCCTAACCCTAACCCTAACCCTAACCCTAACCCTAACCCTAACCCTAACCCTAACCCTAACCCTAACCCTAACCCTAACCCTAACCCTAACCCTAACCCTAACCCTAACCCTAACCCTAACCCTAACCCTAACCCTAACCCTAACCCTAACCCTAACCCTAACCCTAACCCTAACCCTAACCCTAACCCTAACCCTAACCCTAACCCTAACCCTAACCCTAACCCTAACCCTAACCCTAACCCTAACCCTAACCCTAACCCTAACCCTAACCCTAACCCTAACCCTAACCCTAACCCTAACCCTAACCCTAACCCTAACCCTAACCCTAACCCTAACCCTAACCCTAACCCTAACCCTAACCCTAACCCTAACCCTAACCCTAACCCTAACCCTAACCCTAACCCTAACCCTAACCCTAACCCTAACCCTAACCCTAACCCTAACCCTAACCCTAACCCTAACCCTAACCCTAACCCTAACCCTAACCCTAACCCTAACCCTAACCCTAACCCTAACCCTAACCCTAACCCTAACCCTAACCCTAACCCTAACCCTAACCCTAACCCTAACCCTAACCCTAACCCTAACCCTAACCCTAACCCTAACCCTAACCCTAACCCTAACCCTAACCCTAACCCTAACCCTAACCCTAACCCTAACCCTAACCCTAACCCTAACCCTAACCCTAACCCTAACCCTAACCCTAACCCTAACCCTAACCCTAACCCTAACCCTAACCCTAACCCTAACCCTAACCCTAACCCTAACCCTAACCCTAACCCTAACCCTAACCCTAACCCTAACCCTAACCCTAACCCTAACCCTAACCCTAACCCTAACCCTAACCCTAACCCTAACCCTAACCCTAACCCTAACCCTAACCCTAACCCTAACCCTAACCCTAACCCTAACCCTAACCCTAACCCTAACCCTAACCCTAACCCTAACCCTAACCCTAACCCTAACCCTAACCCTAACCCTAACCCTAACCCTAACCCTAACCCTAACCCTAACCCTAACCCTAACCCTAACCCTAACCCTAACCCTAACCCTAACCCTAACCCTAACCCTAACCCTAACCCTAACCCTAACCCTAACCCTAACCCTAACCCTAACCCTAACCCTAACCCTAACCCTAACCCTAACCCTAACCCTAACCCTAACCCTAACCCTAACCCTAACCCTAACCCTAACCCTAACCCTAACCCTAACCCTAACCCTAACCCTAACCCTAACCCTAACCCTAACCCTAACCCTAACCCTAACCCTAACCCTAACCCTAACCCTAACCCTAACCCTAACCCTAACCCTAACCCTAACCCTAACCCTAACCCTAACCCTAACCCTAACCCTAACCCTAACCCTAACCCTAACCCTAACCCTAACCCTAACCCTAACCCTAACCCTAACCCTAACCCTAACCCTAACCCTAACCCTAACCCTAACCCTAACCCTAACCCTAACCCTAACCCTAACCCTAACCCTAACCCTAACCCTAACCCTAACCCTAACCCTAACCCTAACCCTAACCCTAACCCTAACCCTAACCCTAACCCTAACCCTAACCCTAACCCTAACCCTAACCCTAACCCTAACCCTAACCCTAACCCTAACCCTAACCCTAACCCTAACCCTAACCCTAACCCTAACCCTAACCCTAACCCTAACCCTAACCCTAACCCTAACCCTAACCCTAACCCTAACCCTAACCCTAACCCTAACCCTAACCCTAACCCTAACCCTAACCCTAACCCTAACCCTAACCCTAACCCTAACCCTAACCCTAACCCTAACCCTAACCCTAACCCTAACCCTAACCCTAACCCTAACCCTAACCCTAACCCTAACCCTAACCCTAACCCTAACCCTAACCCTAACCCTAACCCTAACCCTAACCCTAACCCTAACCCTAACCCTAACCCTAACCCTAACCCTAACCCTAACCCTAACCCTAACCCTAACCCTAACCCTAACCCTAACCCTAACCCTAACCCTAACCCTAACCCTAACCCTAACCCTAACCCTAACCCTAACCCTAACCCTAACCCTAACCCTAACCCTAACCCTAACCCTAACCCTAACCCTAACCCTAACCCTAACCCTAACCCTAACCCTAACCCTAACCCTAACCCTAACCCTAACCCTAACCCTAACCCTAACCCTAACCCTAACCCTAACCCTAACCCTAACCCTAACCCTAACCCTAACCCTAACCCTAACCCTAACCCTAACCCTAACCCTAACCCTAACCCTAACCCTAACCCTAACCCTAACCCTAACCCTAACCCTAACCCTAACCCTAACCCTAACCCTAACCCTAACCCTAACCCTAACCCTAACCCTAACCCTAACCCTAACCCTAACCCTAACCCTAACCCTAACCCTAACCCTAACCCTAACCCTAACCCTAACCCTAACCCTAACCCTAACCCTAACCCTAACCCTAACCCTAACCCTAACCCTAACCCTAACCCTAACCCTAACCCTAACCCTAACCCTAACCCTAACCCTAACCCTAACCCTAACCCTAACCCTAACCCTAACCCTAACCCTAACCCTAACCCTAACCCTAACCCTAACCCTAACCCTAACCCTAACCCTAACCCTAACCCTAACCCTAACCCTAACCCTAACCCTAACCCTAACCCTAACCCTAACCCTAACCCTAACCCTAACCCTAACCCTAACCCTAACCCTAACCCTAACCCTAACCCTAACCCTAACCCTAACCCTAACCCTAACCCTAACCCTAACCCTAACCCTAACCCTAACCCTAACCCTAACCCTAACCCTAACCCTAACCCTAACCCTAACCCTAACCCTAACCCTAACCCTAACCCTAACCCTAACCCTAACCCTAACCCTAACCCTAACCCTAACCCTAACCCTAACCCTAACCCTAACCCTAACCCTAACCCTAACCCTAACCCTAACCCTAACCCTAACCCTAACCCTAACCCTAACCCTAACCCTAACCCTAACCCTAACCCTAACCCTAACCCTAACCCTAACCCTAACCCTAACCCTAACCCTAACCCTAACCCTAACCCTAACCCTAACCCTAACCCTAACCCTAACCCTAACCCTAACCCTAACCCTAACCCTAACCCTAACCCTAACCCTAACCCTAACCCTAACCCTAACCCTAACCCTAACCCTAACCCTAACCCTAACCCTAACCCTAACCCTAACCCTAACCCTAACCCTAACCCTAACCCTAACCCTAACCCTAACCCTAACCCTAACCCTAACCCTAACCCTAACCCTAACCCTAACCCTAACCCTAACCCTAACCCTAACCCTAACCCTAACCCTAACCCTAACCCTAACCCTAACCCTAACCCTAACCCTAACCCTAACCCTAACCCTAACCCTAACCCTAACCCTAACCCTAACCCTAACCCTAACCCTAACCCTAACCCTAACCCTAACCCTAACCCTAACCCTAACCCTAACCCTAACCCTAACCCTAACCCTAACCCTAACCCTAACCCTAACCCTAACCCTAACCCTAACCCTAACCCTAACCCTAACCCTAACCCTAACCCTAACCCTAACCCTAACCCTAACCCTAACCCTAACCCTAACCCTAACCCTAACCCTAACCCTAACCCTAACCCTAACCCTAACCCTAACCCTAACCCTAACCCTAACCCTAACCCTAACCCTAACCCTAACCCTAACCCTAACCCTAACCCTAACCCTAACCCTAACCCTAACCCTAACCCTAACCCTAACCCTAACCCTAACCCTAACCCTAACCCTAACCCTAACCCTAACCCTAACCCTAACCCTAACCCTAACCCTAACCCTAACCCTAACCCTAACCCTAACCCTAACCCTAACCCTAACCCTAACCCTAACCCTAACCCTAACCCTAACCCTAACCCTAACCCTAACCCTAACCCTAACCCTAACCCTAACCCTAACCCTAACCCTAACCCTAACCCTAACCCTAACCCTAACCCTAACCCTAACCCTAACCCTAACCCTAACCCTAACCCTAACCCTAACCCTAACCCTAACCCTAACCCTAACCCTAACCCTAACCCTAACCCTAACCCTAACCCTAACCCTAACCCTAACCCTAACCCTAACCCTAACCCTAACCCTAACCCTAACCCTAACCCTAACCCTAACCCTAACCCTAACCCTAACCCTAACCCTAACCCTAACCCTAACCCTAACCCTAACCCTAACCCTAACCCTAACCCTAACCCTAACCCTAACCCTAACCCTAACCCTAACCCTAACCCTAACCCTAACCCTAACCCTAACCCTAACCCTAACCCTAACCCTAACCCTAACCCTAACCCTAACCCTAACCCTAACCCTAACCCTAACCCTAACCCTAACCCTAACCCTAACCCTAACCCTAACCCTAACCCTAACCCTAACCCTAACCCTAACCCTAACCCTAACCCTAACCCTAACCCTAACCCTAACCCTAACCCTAACCCTAACCCTAACCCTAACCCTAACCCTAACCCTAACCCTAACCCTAACCCTAACCCTAACCCTAACCCTAACCCTAACCCTAACCCTAACCCTAACCCTAACCCTAACCCTAACCCTAACCCTAACCCTAACCCTAACCCTAACCCTAACCCTAACCCTAACCCTAACCCTAACCCTAACCCTAACCCTAACCCTAACCCTAACCCTAACCCTAACCCTAACCCTAACCCTAACCCTAACCCTAACCCTAACCCTAACCCTAACCCTAACCCTAACCCTAACCCTAACCCTAACCCTAACCCTAACCCTAACCCTAACCCTAACCCTAACCCTAACCCTAACCCTAACCCTAACCCTAACCCTAACCCTAACCCTAACCCTAACCCTAACCCTAACCCTAACCCTAACCCTAACCCTAACCCTAACCCTAACCCTAACCCTAACCCTAACCCTAACCCTAACCCTAACCCTAACCCTAACCCTAACCCTAACCCTAACCCTAACCCTAACCCTAACCCTAACCCTAACCCTAACCCTAACCCTAACCCTAACCCTAACCCTAACCCTAACCCTAACCCTAACCCTAACCCTAACCCTAACCCTAACCCTAACCCTAACCCTAACCCTAACCCTAACCCTAACCCTAACCCTAACCCTAACCCTAACCCTAACCCTAACCCTAACCCTAACCCTAACCCTAACCCTAACCCTAACCCTAACCCTAACCCTAACCCTAACCCTAACCCTAACCCTAACCCTAACCCTAACCCTAACCCTAACCCTAACCCTAACCCTAACCCTAACCCTAACCCTAACCCTAACCCTAACCCTAACCCTAACCCTAACCCTAACCCTAACCCTAACCCTAACCCTAACCCTAACCCTAACCCTAACCCTAACCCTAACCCTAACCCTAACCCTAACCCTAACCCTAACCCTAACCCTAACCCTAACCCTAACCCTAACCCTAACCCTAACCCTAACCCTAACCCTAACCCTAACCCTAACCCTAACCCTAACCCTAACCCTAACCCTAACCCTAACCCTAACCCTAACCCTAACCCTAACCCTAACCCTAACCCTAACCCTAACCCTAACCCTAACCCTAACCCTAACCCTAACCCTAACCCTAACCCTAACCCTAACCCTAACCCTAACCCTAACCCTAACCCTAACCCTAACCCTAACCCTAACCCTAACCCTAACCCTAACCCTAACCCTAACCCTAACCCTAACCCTAACCCTAACCCTAACCCTAACCCTAACCCTAACCCTAACCCTAACCCTAACCCTAACCCTAACCCTAACCCTAACCCTAACCCTAACCCTAACCCTAACCCTAACCCTAACCCTAACCCTAACCCTAACCCTAACCCTAACCCTAACCCTAACCCTAACCCTAACCCTAACCCTAACCCTAACCCTAACCCTAACCCTAACCCTAACCCTAACCCTAACCCTAACCCTAACCCTAACCCTAACCCTAACCCTAACCCTAACCCTAACCCTAACCCTAACCCTAACCCTAACCCTAACCCTAACCCTAACCCTAACCCTAACCCTAACCCTAACCCTAACCCTAACCCTAACCCTAACCCTAACCCTAACCCTAACCCTAACCCTAACCCTAACCCTAACCCTAACCCTAACCCTAACCCTAACCCTAACCCTAACCCTAACCCTAACCCTAACCCTAACCCTAACCCTAACCCTAACCCTAACCCTAACCCTAACCCTAACCCTAACCCTAACCCTAACCCTAACCCTAACCCTAACCCTAACCCTAACCTAACCCTAACCCTAACCCTAACCCTAACCCTAACCCTAACCCTAACCCTAACCCTAACCCTAACCCTAACCCTAACCCTAACCCTAACCCTAACCCTAACCGTAACCCTAACCCTAACCTAACCCTAACCCTAACCCTAACCCTAACCCTAACCCTAACCCTAACCCTAACCCTAACCCTAACCCTAACCTAACCCTAACCCTAACCCTAACCATAACCCTAACCCTAACCCATAACGTAACCCTAACCCTAACCATAACCCTTACGGTTAGGGTTAGGGTTAAGGTTACGGTTAGGGTTAGGGTTAAGGTTACGGTTAGGGTTAGGGTTAGGGTTAGGGTTACGGTTATGGTTACGGTTAGGGTTAGGGTTAGGGTTAGGGTTAGGGTACGGTTAGGGTTAGGGTTAGGGTTAGGGTTAGGGTTAGGTTAGGTTAGGGTTAGGGTTAGGGTTAGGGTTAGGTTAAGGTTAGGGTTAGGGTTAGGGTTAGGGTTAGGGTTAGGTTATGGTTAGGGTTATGGTTAGGGTTAGGGTTAGGGTTAGGGTTAGGGTTAGGGTTACCGTAACCCTAACCCTAGGTCTGAAATCGAAATATTTTGTCCGGATAGCACATTTGAGGTTGCCTCTAAAGTTTCGTGCCACAAAAGTCAACGTAGGCCAAACTCCTTCCCCCGACAACCCAGTGGTCTGAAATTGAAATATGTTGTCCGGTCAGCATATTTGAGGTTGCCTGTAAAGTTTCGTATTATTGAAGTCAACGTAGGCCAAACTCCTTCCCCTGACATCCTAGAGGTCTGAAAATGAAATTTGTTGTCCGCATAGCAAATTTGAGGTTGCCTGTAAAGTTTCGTGTTATTGAAGTCAACGTAGGCCAAACTCCGTCACCCTACAACCCAGAGGTCTGAAATCGAAATATGTTGTCCGGATAGCACATTTGAGGTTGCGTGTAAAGTTTCGTAATACAGAAGTCAACGTAGGCCAAACTCCTTCCCCCGACAACCCAGAGGTCTGAAATCGAAATATGTTGTCCGGATACCACATTTGAGGTTGCGTGTAAAGTTTCGCACCACAATAGTCAACGTAGGCCAAACTCCTTCCCCCGACAACCCAGAGGTCTGAAATTGAAATATGTTGTCCAAATGGCACTTTTGGTGTTGTTTTTAAAGTTTCGTGTTTCTGAAGTCAACGTAGGCCAAACTCCTTCCCCCGACAACCCAGAGGTCTGAAATTGAAATATGTTGTCCAAATGGCACTTTTGGTGTTGTTTTTAAAGTTTCGTGTTACTGAAGTCAACGTAGGCCAAACTCCTTCCCCCGACATTCCAGAGGTCTGAAATTGTAATGTGTTGTCCAAATGACACTTCTGGTGTTGTTTGTAAAGTTTCGTGTTACTGAAGTCAACGTAGGCCAAACTCCGTCACCCTACAACCCAGAGGTCTGAAATCGAAATATGTTGTCCGGATAGCACATTTGAGGTTGCGTGTAAAGTTTCGTAATACAGAAGTCAACGTAGGCCAAACTCCTTCCCCCGACAACCCAGAGGTCTGAAATCGAAATATGTTGTCCGGATACCACATTTGAGGTTGCCTGTAACGTTTCGTACCACAGAAGTCAACGTAGGCCAAACTCCTTCCCCCGACAACCCAGAGGTCTGAAATTGAAATATGTTGTCCGGATACCACATTTGAGGTTGCCTGTAAAGTTTTGTGCCACAGAAGTCAACGTAGGCCAAACTCCTTCCCCTGACAACCCAGTTGTCTGAAATTGAAATATGTTGTCCAAATGGCACTTCTGGTGTTGTTTGTAAAGTTTCGTGCCACAGAAGTCAACGTAGGTCAAACTCCTTCCCCCGACAACCCAGAGGTCTGAAATCGTAATATGTTGTCCAAATGGCAGTTCTGGTGTTGTTTGTAAAGTTTCGTGCCACAGAAGTCAACGTAGGCCAAACTCCTTCCCCCGACAACCCAGAGGTCTGAAATCGTAATATGTTGTCCGGATAGCACATTTGAGGTTGCCTGTAAAGTTTTGTGCCACAGAAGTCAACGTAGGCCAAACTCCTACCCCTGACAACCCAGTGGTCTGAAATTGAAATATGTTGTTCAAATGGCACTTCTGGTGTTGTTTGTAAAGTTTCGTGCCACAGAAGTCAACGTAGGTCAAACTCCTTCCCCCGACAACCCAGAGGTCTGAAATCGTAATATGTTGTCCAAATGGCACTTCTGGTGTTGATTGTAAAGTTTCGTGCCACAGACGTCAACGTAGGCCAAACTCCTTCCCCCGACAACTCAGAGGTCTGAAATCCTAATATGTTGTCCGGATCGCATATGTGAGGTGGCCTCTAAAGTTTCGTGCCACAAAAGTCAACGTAGGCCAAACTCCTTCCCCCGACAACCCAGTGGTCTGAAATTGAAATATGTTGTCCACATAGCACCTCTGTTGTTGCTTGTAAAGTTTCGTGCCACAGAAGTCAACGTAGGCCAATTTACTTCCCCCGACATCCCAGAGTTCTGAAATCGTAATATGTTGTCCGGACAGCATATTTGAGGTTGCCTGTAAAGTTTCGTGCCACAGACGTCAACGTAGGCCAAACTCCTTTCCCCGACAACCCAGAGCTCTGAAATCGTAATGTGTTGTCCGGATAGCACAGTTGAGGTTGCCAGTAAAGTTTCGTACCACAGAAGTCAACGTAGGCCAAACTCCTTCCCCCGACAACCCAGAGGTCTGAAATTGAAATATGTTGTCCGGATAGCACATTTGAGGTTGCTTGTAAAGTTTCGTGTTACTGAAGTCAACGTATGCCAAACTCCTTCCCCTGACAACCTAGAGGTCTGAAATTGAAATATGTTGTCCGGATAGCACAGTTGAGGTTGTGCGTAAAGTTTCGTAGCACAGAAGTTAACGTAGGCCAAACTCCTTCCCCCGACAACCCAGAGGTCTGAAATTGAAATATGTTGTCCTGATAGCACAGTTGAGGTTGCTTGTAAAGTTTCGTACCACAGAAGTCAACGTAGGCCAAACTCCTTCCCCCGACATCCCAGAGGTCTGAAATTGTAATGTGTTGTCCAAATGACACTTCTGGTGTTGATTGTAAAGTTTCGTGTTACTGAAGTCAACGTAGGCCAAACTCCTTCCCCCGACAACACAGAGGTCTGAAATTGAAATATGTTTTCCAAATGGCACTTCTGGTGTTGTTTGTAAAGTTTCGTGCCACAGAAGTCAACGTAGGTCAAATTCCTTCCCCCGACAACCCAGAGGTCTGAAATCGTAATATGTTGTCCAAATGGCACTTCTGGTGTTGTTTGTAAAGTTTCGTGCCACAGAAGTCAACGTAGGCCAAACTCCTTCCCCCGACAACTCAGAGGTCTGAAATCGAAATATGTGTTCCAAATGGCAACTCTGGGGGTACCAGGAAAGTTTCGTGCCACAGAAGTCAACGTAGGCCAAACTCCTTCCCCCGACAACCCAGAGGTCTGAAATCGTAATATGTTGTCCGGATAGCACATTTGAGGTTGCCTGTAAAGTTTTGTGCCACAGAAGTCAACGTAGGCCAAACTCCTACCCCTGACAACCCAGTGGTCTGAAATTGAAATATGTTGTCCAAATGGCACTTCTGGTGTTGTTTGTAAAGTTTCGTGCCACAGAAGTCAACGTAGGTCAAACTCCTTCCCCCGACAACCCAGAGGTCTGAAATCGTAATATGTTGTCCAAATGGCACTTCTGGTGTTGTTTGTAAAGTTTCGTGCCACAGATGTCAACGTAGGCCAAACTCCTTCCCCCGACATCCCAGAGGTCTGAAATCGTAATATGTTGTCCGGACAGCATATTTGAGGTTGCCTGTAAAGTTTCGTGCCACAGACGTCAACGTAGGCCAAACTCCTTCCCCCGACAACTCAGAGGTCTGAAATCGTAATATGTTGTCCGGATCGCATATGTGAGGTGGCCTCTAAAGTTTCGTGCCACAAAAGTCAACGTAGGCCAAACTCCTTCCCCCGACAACCCAGTGGTCTGAAATTGAAATATGTTGTCCAAATAGCACCTCTGTTGTTGCTTGTAAAGTTTCGTGCCACAGAAGTCAACGTAGGCCAATTTACTTCCCCCGACATCCCAGAGGTCTGAAATCGTAATATGTTGTCCGGACAGCATATTTGAGGTTGCCTGTAAAGTTTCGTGCCACAGACGTCAACGTAGGCCAAACTCCTTCCCCCGACAACTCAGAGGTCTGAAATCCTGATATGTTGTCCGGATCGCACATGTGAGGTTGCCTCTAAAGTTTCGTGCCACAAAAGTCAACGTAGGCCAAACTCCTTCCCCCGACAACCCAGTGGTCTAAAATTGAAATATGTTGTCCAAATACCACCTCTGTTGTTGCTTGTAAAGTTTCGTGCCACAGAAGTCAACGTAGGCCAAACTCCTTCCGCCGACAACCCAGAGGTCTGAAATCGTAATATGTTGTCCGGATAGCACATTTGAGGTTGCCTGTAAAGTTTCGTGCCACAGATGTCAACGTAGGTCAAACTCCTTCCCCCGACAACCCAGAGGTCTGAAATCGTAATATGTTGTCCAAATGGCACTTCTGGTGTTGTTTGTAAAGTTTCGTGCCACAGATGTCAACGTAGGCCAAACTCCTTCCCCCGACATCCCAGAGGTCTGAAATCGTAATATGTTGTCCGGACAGCATATTTGAGGTTGCCTGTAAAGTTTCGTGCCACAGACGTCAACGTAGGCCAAACTCTTTCCCCCGACAACTCAGAGGTCTGAAATCGTAATATGTTGTCCGGATCGCATATGTGAGGTGGCCTCTAAAGTTTCGTGCCACAAAAGTCAACGTAGGCCAAACTCCTTCCCCCGACAACCCAGTGGTCTGAAATTGAAATATGTTGTCCAAATAGCACCTCTGTTGTTGCTTGTAAAGTTTCGTGCCACAGAAGTCAACGTAGGCCAATTTACTTCCCCCGACATCCCAGAGGTCTGAAATCGTAATATGTTGTCCGGATAGCACAGTTGAGGTTGCCAGTAAAGTTTCGTACCACAGAAGTCAACGTAGGCCAAACTCCTTCCCCCGACATCCCAGAGGTCTGAAATTGAAATATGTTGTCCGGATAGCACATTTGAGGTTGCTTGTAAAGTTTCGTACTACAGAAGTAAACGTAGGCCAAACTCCTTCCCCCGACAACCCAGAGGTCTGAAATTGAAATATGTTGTCCGGATAGCACATTTGAGGTTGCTTGTAAAGTTTCGTGTTACTGAAGTCAACGTATGCCAAACTCCTTCCCCTGACAACCTAGAGGTCTGAAATTGAAATATGTTGTCCGGATAGCACAGTTGAGGTTGTGCGTAAAGTTTCGTAGCACAGAAGTTAACGTAGGCCAAACTCCTTCCCCCGACAACCCAGAGGTCTGAAATTGAAATATGTTGTCCTGATAGCACAGTTGAGGTTGCTTGTAAAGTTTCGTACCACAGAAGTCAACGTAGGCCAAACTCCTTCCCCCGACATCCCAGAGGTCTGAAATTGTAATGTGTTGTCCAAATGACACTTCTGGTGTTGATTGTAAAGTTTCGTGTTACTGAAGTCAACGTAGGCCAAACTCCTTCCCCCGACAACACAGAGGTCTGAAATTGAAATATGTTTTCCAAATGGCACTTCTGGTGTTGTTTGTAAAGTTTCGTGCCACAGAAGTCAACGTAGGTCAAATTCCTTCCCCCGACAACCCAGAGGTCTGAAATCGTAATATGTTGTCCAAATGGCACTTCTGGTGTTGTTTGTAAAGTTTCGTGCCACAGAAGTCAACGTAGGCCAAACTCCTTCCCCCGACAACTCAGAGGTCTGAAATCGAAATATGTGTTCCAAATGGCAACTCTGGGGGTACCAGGAAAGTTTCGTGCCACAGAAGTCAACGTAGGCCAAACTCCTTCCCCCGACAACCCAGTGGTCTGAAATTGAAATATGTTGTCCAAATGGCACTTCTGGTGTTGTTTGTAAAGTTTCGTGCCACAGAAGTCAACGTAGGTCAAATTCCTTCCCCCGACAACCCAGAGGTCTGAAATCGTAATATGTTGTCCAAATGGCACTTCTGGTGTTGTTTGTAAAGTTTCGTGCCACAGAAGTCAACGTAGGCCAAACTCCTTCCCCCGACAACTCAGAGGTCTGAAATCGAAATATGTGTTCCAAATGGCAACTCTGGGGGTACCAGGAAAGTTTCGTGCCACAGAAGTCAACGTAGGCCAAACTCCTTCCCCCGACAACCCAGAGGTCTGAAATCGTAATATGTTGTCCGGATAGCACATTTGAGGTTGCCTGTAAAGTTTTGTGCCACAGAAGTCAACGTAGGCCAAACTCCTACCCCTGACAACCCAGTGGTCTGAAATTGAAATATGTTGTCCAAATGGCACTTCTGGTGTTGTTTGTAAAGTTTCGTGCCACAGAAGTCAACGTAGGTCAAACTCCTTCCCCCGACAACCCAGAGGTCTGAAATCGTAATATGTTGTCCAAATGGCACTTCTGGTGTTGTTTGTAAAGTTTCGTGCCACAGATGTCAACGTAGGCCAAACTCCTTCCCCCGACATCCCAGAGGTCTGAAATCGTAATATGTTGTCCGGACAGCATATTTGAGGTTGCCTGTAAAGTTTCGTGCCACAGACGTCAACGTAGGCCAAACTCCTTCCCCCGACAACTCAGAGGTCTGAAATCGTAATATGTTGTCCGGATCGCATATGTGAGGTGGCCTCTAAAGTTTCGTGCCACAAAAGTCAACGTAGGCCAAACTCCTTCCCCCGACAACCCAGTGGTCTGAAATTGAAATATGTTGTCCAAATAGCACCTCTGTTGTTGCTTGTAAAGTTTCGTGCCACAGAAGTCAACGTAGGCCAATTTACTTCCCCCGACATCCCAGAGGTCTGAAATCGTAATATGTTGTCCGGACAGCATATTTGAGGTTGCCTGTAAAGTTTCGTGTCACAGACGTCAACGTAGGCCAAACTCCTTCCCCCAACAACTCAGAGGTCTGAAATCCTGATATGTTGTCCGGATCGCACATGTGAGGTTGCCTCTAAAGTTTCGTGCCACAAAAGTCAACGTAGGCCAAACTCCTTCCCCCGACAACCCAGTGGTCTAAAATTGAAATATGTTGTCCAAATACCACCTCTGTTGTTGCTTGTAAAGTTTCGTGCCACAGAAGTCAACGTAGGCCAAACTCCTTCCGCCGACAACCCAGAGGTCTGAAATCGTAATATGTTGTCCGGATAGCACATTTGAGGTTGCCTGTAAAGTTTCGTGCCACAGATGTCAACGTAGGCCAAACTCCTTCCCCCGACAACCCAGAGGTCTGCACTTGAAATATATTGTCCAAATTGCACCTCTGGTGTTGATTGTAAAGTTTTGTGCCACAGAAGTCAACGTAGGCCAAACTCCTTCCCACGACAACCCAGTGGTCTGAAATTGAAATATGTTGTCCAAATGGCACTTCTAGTGTTGTTCGTAAAGTTTCATGCCACAGAAGTCAACGTAGGTCAAACTCCTTCCCCCGACAACCCAGTGGTCTGAAATTGAAATATGTTGTCCAAATGGCACTTCTGGTGTTGTTTGTAAAGTTTCGTGCCACAGAAGTCAACGTAGGTCAAACTCCTTCCCCCGACAACCCAGAGGTCTGAAATCGTAATATGTTGTCCAAATGGCACTTCTGGTGTTGTTTGTAAAGTTTCGTGCCACAGAAGTCAACGTAGGCCAAACTCCTTCCCCCGACAACTCAGAGGTGTGAAATCGAAATATGTGTTCCAAATTGCACCTCTGGTGTTGATTGTATAGTTTCGTGCCACAGAAGTCAACGTAGGCCAAACTCCTTCCCCCGACAAACCAGAGGTCTGAAATCGAAACATGTTGTCCAAATTGCACTTCTGGTGTTGTTTGTAAAGTTTCGTGCTACTGAAGTCAACGTAGGCCAAACTCCTTCCCCTGACAACCTAGAGGTCTGAAATCGAAATATGTTGTCCAAATGGCACATCTGGTGTGGTTTTTAAAGTTTCATTTTACTGAAGTCAACGTAGGCCAAACTCCTTTCCCCGACAACCCAGAGGTCTGAAATCGTAATATGTTGTCCGGATAGCACAGTTGAGGTTGCCAGTAAAGTTTCGTACCACAGAAGTCAACGTAGGCCAAACTCCTTCCCCCGACATCCCAGAGGTCTGAAATTGAAATATGTTGTCCGGATAGCACATTTGAGGTTGCTTGTAAAGTTTCGTACTACAGAAGTCAACGTAGGCCAAACTCCTTCCCCTGACAACCCAGTGGTCTGAAATTGAAATATGTTGTACAAATGGCACTTCTGGTGTTGTTTGTAAAGTTTCGTGCCACAGAATTTAACGTAGGCCAAACTACTTCCCCCGACAACCCAGAGGTCTGAAATCGTAATATGTTGTCCGGACAGCACATTTGAGGTGGCCTGTAAAGTTTCGTGCCACAGACGTCAACGTAGGCCAAATTCCTTCCCCCAACAACTCAGAGGTCTGAAATCCTAATATGTTGTCCGGATCGCACATGTGAGGTTGCCTCTAAAGTTTCGTGCCACAAAAGTCAACATAGGCCAAACTCCTTCCCCCGACAACCCAGAGGTCTGAAATTGAAATATGTTGTCCAAATGGCATCTCTGGTGTTGCTTGTAAAGTTTTGTGCCACAGAAGTCAACGTAGGCCAAACTCCTTCCCCCGACAACCCAGAGGTCTGAAATTGAAATATGTTGTCCGGACAGCACATTTGAGGTTGCCTGTAAAGTTTCGTGCCACAGACGTCAACGTAGGCCAAACTCCTTCCCCCGACAACTCAGAGGTCTGAAATCCTAATATGTTGTCCGGATCGCACATGTGAGGTTGCCTCTAAAGTTTCGTGCCACAAAAGTCAACGTAGGCCAAACTCCTTCCCCAGACAACCCAGAGGTCTGAAATTGAAATATTTTGTCCAAATGGCACCTCTGGTGTTGCTTGTAAAGTTTTGTGCCACAGAAGTCAACGTAGGCCAAACTCCTTCCCCGGACAACCCAGTGGTCTGAAATTGAAATATGTTGTCCAAATAGCACCTCTGTTGTTGCTTGTAAAGTTTCGTGCCACAGAAGTCAACGTAGGCCAAACTCCTTCCCCCGACAACCCAGAGGTCTGAAATTGAAATATGTTGTCCAAATGGCACCTCTGGTGTTGCTTGTAAAGTTTTGTGCCACAGAAGTCAACGTAGGCCAAACTCCTTCCCCTGACAACCCAGTGGTCTGAAATTGAAATATGTTGTCCAAATAGCACCTCTGTTGTTGCTTGTAAAATTTCGTGCCACAGAAGTCAACGTAGGCCAAACTCCTTCCCCTGACAACCCAGTGGTCTGAAATTGAAATATGTTGTCCAAATAGCACCTCTGTTGTTGCTTGTAAAGTTTCGTGCCACAGAAGTCAACGTAGGCCAAACTACTTCCCCCGACAACCCAGAGGTCTGAAATCGTAATATGTTGTCCGGACAGCACATTTGAGGTTGCCTGTAAAGTTTCGTGCCACAGACGTCAACGTAGGCCAAACTCCTTTCCCCGACAACTCAGAGGTCTGAAATCCTAATATATTGTCCGGATCGCACATGTGAGGTTGCCTCTAAAGTTTCGTGCCACAAAAGTCAACGTAGGCCAAACTCCTTCCCCCGACAACCCAGAGGTCTGAAATTGAAATATGTTGTCCAAATTGCACCTCTGGTGTTGCTTGTAAAGTTTTGTGCCACAGAAGTCAACGTAGGCCAAACTCCTTCCCCTGACAACCCAGTGGTCTGAAATTGAAATATGTTGTACAAATGGCACTTCTGGTGTTGTTTGTAAAGTTTCGTGCCACAGAAGTCAACGTAGGCCAAACTACTTCCCCCGACAACCCAGAGGTCTGAAATCGTAATATGTTGTCCGGATCGCACATGTGAGGTTGCCTCTAAAGTTTCGTGCCACAAAAGTCAATGTAGGCCAAACTCCTTCCCCCGACAACTCAGAGGTCTGAAATCGAAATATGTGTTCCAAATGGCACCTCTGGGGGTACCAGTAAAGTTTCGTGCCACAGACGTCAACGTAGGCCAAACTCCTTCCCCCGACAACCCAGAGGTCTGAAATCGTAATATGTTGTCCGAATAGCACGTTTGAGGTTGCCTGTAAAGTTTCGTGCCACAGACGTCAACGTAGGCCAAACTCCTTCCCCCAACAACCCAGAGGTCTGAAATCGTAATTTGTTGTCCAAACGGCACTTCTGGTGTTGTTTATAAAGTTTCGTGCCACAGAAGTCAACGTAGGCCAAACTCCTTCCCCCGACAACCCAGAGGTCTGAAATCGTAATATGTTGTCCAAATGGCACTTCTGGTGTTGTTTGTAAAGTTTGTGCCACAGATGTCAACGTAGGCCAAACTCCTTCCCCAGACAACTCAGAGGTCTGAAATCCTAATATGTTGTCCGGATAGCACATTTGAGGTTGCCTCTAAAGTTTCGTGCGACAAAAGTCAACGTAGGCCAAACTCCTTCCCCCGACAACCCAGAGGTCTGAAATTGAAATATGTTGTCCAAATGGCACCTCTGGTGTTGCTTGTAAAGTTTTGTGCCACAGAAGTCAACGTAGGCCAAACTCCTTCCCCTGACAACCCAGAGGTCTGAAATCGTAATATGTTGTCCGGATAGCACAGTTGAGGTTGCCAGTAAAGTTTCGTACCACAGAAGTCAACGTAGGCCAAACTCCTTCCCCCGACATCCCAGAGGTCTGAAATTGAAATATGTTGTCCGGATAGCACATTTGAGGTTGCTTGTAAAGTTTCGTACTACACAAGTAAACGTAGGTCAAACTCCTTCCCCCGACAACCCAGTGGTCTGAAATTGAAATATGTTGTCCAAATAGCACTTCTGGTGTTGTTTGTAAAGTTTCGTGCCACAGAAGTCAACGTAGACCAAACTCCTTCCCCTGACAACCCAGTGGTCTGAAATTGAAATATGTTGTACAAATGGCACTTCTGGTGTTGTTTATAAAGTTTCGTGCCACAGACGTCAACATAGGCCAAACTCCTTCCCCCGACAACTCAGAGGTCTGAAATCCTAATATGCTGTCCGGATCGCACATGTGAGGTTGCCTCTAAAGTTTCGTGCCACAAAAGTCAACATAGGCCAAACTCCTTCCCCCGACAACCCAGAGGTCTGAAATTGAAATATGTTGTCCAAATGGCATCTCTGGTGTTGCTTGTAAAGTTTTGTGCCACAGAAGTCAACGTAGGCCAAACTCCTTCCCCTGACAACCCAGTGGTCTGAAATTGAAATATGTTGTACAAATGGCACTTCTGGTGTTGTTTGTAAAGTTTCGTGCCACAGAAGTCAACGTAGGCCAAACTACTTCCCCCGACAACCCAGAGGTCTGAAATCGTAATATGTTGTCCGGACAGCACATTTGAGGTTGCCTGTAAAGTTTCTTGCCACAGACGTCAACGTAGGCCAAATTCCTTCCCCCAACAACTCAGAGGTCTGAAATCCTAATATGTTGTCCGGATCGCACATGTGAGGTTGCCTCTAAAGTTTCGTGCCACAAAAGTCAACATAGGCCAAACTCCTTCCCCCGACAACCCAGAGGTCTGAAATTGAAATATGTTGTCCAAATGGCATCTCTGGTGTTGCTTGTAAAGTTTTGTGCCACAGAAGTCAACGTAGGCCAAACTCCTTCCCCCGACAACCCAGAGGTCTGAAATTGAAATATGTTGTCCGGACAGCACATTTGAGGTTGCCTCTAAAGTTTCGTGCCACAAAAGTCAACGTAGGCCAAACTCCTTCCCCCAACAACCCAGAGGTCTGAAATTGAAATATTTTGTCCAAATGGCACTTCTGGTGTTGCTTGTAAAGTTTTGTGCCACAGAAGTCAACGTAGGCCAAACTCCTTCCCCTGACAACCCAGTGGTCTGAAATTGAAATATGTTGTCCAAATAGCACCTCTGTTGTTGCTTGTAAAATTTCGTGCCACAGAAGTCAACGTAGGCCAAACTCCTTCCCCTGACAACCCAGTGGTCTGAAATTGAAATATGTTGTCCAAATAGCACCTCTGTTGTTGCTTGTAAAGTTTCGTGCCACAGAAGTCAACGTAGGCCAAACTCCTTCCCCCGACAACCCAGAGGTCTGAAATTGAAATATGTTGTCCAAATGGCAACTCTGGTGTTGCTTGTAAAGTTTTGTGCCACAGAAGTCAACGTAGGCCAAACTCCTTCCCCTGACAACCCAGAGGTCTGAAATCGTAATATGTTGTCCGGATAGCACAGTTGAGGTTGCCAGTAAAGTTTTGTACCACAGAAGTCAACGTAGGCCAAACTCCTTCTCCCGACATCCCAGAGGTCTGAAATTGAAATATGTTGTCCGGATAGCACATTTGAGGTTGCTTGTAAAGTTTCGTACTACAGAAGTAAACGTAGGTCAAACTCCTTCCCCCGACAAGCCAGTGGTCTGAAATTGAAATATGTTGTCCAAATAGCACTTCTGGTGTTGTTTGTAAAGTTTCGTGCCACAGAAGTCAACGTAGGCCAAACTCCTTCCCCCGACAACCCAGTGGTCTGAAATTGAAATATGTTGTACAAATGGCACTTCTGGTGTTGTTTGTAAAGTTTCGTGCCACAGAAGTCAACGTAGGCCAAACTACTTCCCCCGACAACCCAGAGGTCTGAAATCGTAATATGTTGTCCGGACAGCACATTTGAGGTTGCCTGTAAAGTTTCTTGCCACAGACGTCAACGTAGGCCAAATTCCTTCCCCCAACAACTCAGAGGTCTGAAATCCTAATATGTTGTCCGGATCGCACATGTGAGGTTGCCTCTAAAGTTTCGTGCCACAAAAGTCAACATAGGCCAAACTCCTTCCCCCGACAACCCAGAGGTCTGAAATTGAAATATGTTGTCCAAATGGCATGTCTGGTGTTGCTTGTAAAGTTTTGTGCCACAGAAGTCAACGTAGGCCAAACTCCTTCCCCCGACAACCCAGAGGTCTGAAATTGAAATATGTTGTCCGGACAGCACATTTGAGGTTGCCTGTAAAGTTTCGTGCCACAGACGTCAACGTAGGCCAAACTCCTTCCCCCGACAACTCAGAGGTCTGAAATCCTAATATGTTGTCCGGATCGCACATGTGAGGTTGCCTCTAAAGTTTCGTGCCACAAAAGTCAACGTAGGCCAAACTCCTTCCCCCGACAACCCAGAGGTCTGAAATTGAAATATTTTGTCCAAATGGCACCTCTGGTGTTGCTTGTAAAGTTTTGTGCTACAGAAGTCAACGTAGGCCAAACTCCTTCCCCGGACAACCCAGTGGTCTGAAATTGAAATATGTTGTCCAAATAGCACCTCTGTTGTTGCTTGTAAAGTTTCGTGCCACAGAAGTCAACGTAGGCCAAACTCCTTCCCCCGACAACCCAGAGGTCTGAAATTGAAATATGTTGTCCAAATGGCACCTCTGGTGTTGCTTGTAAAGTTTTGTGCCACAGAAGTCAACGTAGGCCAAACTCCTTCCCCTGACAACCCAGTGGTCTGAAATTGAAATATGTTGTCCAAATAGCACCTCTGTTGTTGCTTGTAAAATTTCGTGCCACAGAAGTCAACGTAGGCCAAACTCCTTCCCCTGACAACCCAGTGGTCTGAAATTGAAATATGTTGTCCAAATAGCACCTCTGTTGTTGCTTGTAAAGTTTCGTGCCACAGAAGTCAACGTAGGCCAAACTACTTCCCCCGACAACCCAGAGGTCTGAAATCGTAATATGTTGTCCGGACAGCACATTTGAGGTTGCCTGTAAAGTTTCGTGCCACAGACGTCAACGTAGGCCAAACTCCTTTCCCCGACAACTCAGAGGTCTGAAATCCTAATATATTGTCCGGATCGCACATGTGAGGTTGCCTCTAAAGTTTCGTGCCACAAAAGTCAACGTAGGCCAAACTCCTTCCCCTGACAACCCAGTGGTCTGAAATTGAAATATGTTGTCCAAATAGCACCTCTGTTGTTGCTTGTAAAATTTCGTGCCACAGAAGTCAACGTAGGCCAAACTCCTTCCCCTGACAACCCAGAGGTCTGAAATTGAAATATGTTGTCCAAATTGCACCTCTGGTGTTGCTTGTAAAGTTTTGTGCCACAGAAGTCAACGTAGGCCAAACTCCTTCCCCTGACAACCCAGTGGTCTGAAATTGAAATATGTTGTACAAATGGCACTTCTGGTGTTGTTTGTAAAGTTTCGTGCCACAGAAGTCAACGTAGGCCAAACTACTTCCCCCGACAACCCAGAGGTCTGAAATCGTAATATGTTGTCCAAATGGCACTTCTGGTGTTGTTTGTAAAGTTTGTGCCACAGATGTCAACGTAGGCCAAACTCCTTCCCCAGACAACTCAGAGGTCTGAAATCCTAATATGTTGTCCGGATAGCACATTTGAGGTTGCCTCTAAAGTTTCGTGCGACAAAAGTCAACGTAGGCCAAACTCCTTCCCCCGACAACCCAGAGGTCTGAAATTGAAATATGTTGTCCAAATGGCAACTCTGGTGTTGCTTGTAAAGTTTTGTGCCACAGAAGTCAACGTAGGCCAAACTCCTTCCCCTGACAACCCAGAGGTCTGAAATCGTAATATGTTGTCCGGATAGCACAGTTGAGGTTGCCAGTAAAGTTTCGTACCACAGAAGTCAACGTAGGCCAAACTCCTTCCCCCGACATCCCAGAGGTCTGAAATTGAAATATGTTGTCCGGATAGCACATTTGAGGTTGCTTGTAAAGTTTCGTACTACAGAAGTAAACGTAGGTCAAACTCCTTCCCCCGACAACCCAGTGGTCTGAAATTGAAATATGTTGTCCAAATAGCACCTCTGTTGTTGCTTGTAAAGTTTCGTGCCACAGAAGTCAACGTAGGCCAAACTACTTCCCCCGACAACCCAGAGGTCTGAAATCGTAATATGTTGTCCGGACAGCACATTTGAGGTTGCCTGTAAAGTTTCGTGCCACAGACGTCAACGTAGGCCAAACTCCTTTCCCCGACAACTCAGAGGTCTGAAATCCTAATATATTGTCCGGATCGCACATGTGAGGTTGCCTCTAAAGTTTCGTGCCACAAAAGTCAACGTAGGCCAAACTCCTTCCCCCGACAACCCAGAGGTCTGAAATTGAAATATGTTGTCCAAATTGCACCTCTGGTGTTGCTTGTAAAGTTTTGTGCCACAGAAGTCAACGTAGGCCAAACTCCTTCCCCTGACAACCCAGTGGTCTGAAATTGAAATATGTTGTACAAATGGCACTTCTGGTGTTGTTTGTAAAGTTTCGTGCCACAGAAGTCAACGTAGGCCAAACTACTTCCCCCGACAACCCAGAGGTCTGAAATCGTAATATGTTGTCCGGATCGCACATGTGAGGTTGCCTCTAAAGTTTCGTGCCACAAAAGTCAATGTAGGCCAAACTCCTTCCCCCGACAACTCAGAGGTCTGAAATAGAAATATGTGTTCCAAATGGCACCTCTGGGGGTACCAGTAAAGTTTCGTGCCACAGACGTCAACGTAGGCCAAACTCCTTCCCCCGACAACCCAGAGGTCTGAAATCGTAATATGTTGTCCGAATAGCACGTTTGAGGTTGCCTGTAAAGTTTCGTGCCACAGACGTCAACGTAGGCCAAACTCCTTCCCCCAACAACCCAGAGGTCTGAAATCGTAATTTGTTGTCCAAACGGCACTTCTGGTGTTGTTTATAAAGTTTCGTGCCACAGAAGTCAACGTAGGCCAAACTCCTTCCCCCGACAACCCAGAGGTCTGAAATCGTAATATGTTGTCCAAATGGCACTTCTGGTGTTGTTTGTAAAGTTTGTGCCACAGATGTCAACGTAGGCCAAACTCCTTCCCCAGACAACTCAGAGGTCTGAAATCCTAATATGTTGTCCGGATAGCACATTTGAGGTTGCCTCTAAAGTTTCGTGCGACAAAAGTCAACGTAGGCCAAACTCCTTCCCCCGACAACCCAGAGGTCTGAAATTGAAATATGTTGTCCAAATGGCACCTCTGGTGTTGCTTGTAAAGTTTTGTGCCACAGAAGTCAACGTAGGCCAAACTCCTTCCCCTGACAACCCAGAGGTCTGAAATCGTAATATGTTGTCCGGATAGCACAGTTGAGGTTGCCAGTAAAGTTTCGTACCACAGAAGTCAACGTAGGCCAAACTCCTTCCCCCGACATCCCAGAGGTCTGAAATTGAAATATGTTGTCCGGATAGCACATTTGAGGTTGCTTGTAAAGTTTCGTACTACAGAAGTAAACGTAGGTCAAACTCCTTCCCCCGACAACCCAGTGGTCTGAAATTGAAATATGTTGTCCAAATAGCACTTCTGGTGTTGTTTGTAAAGTTTCGTGCCACAGAAGTCAACGTAGACCAAACTCCTTCCCCTGACAACCCAGTGGTCTGAAATTGAAATATGTTGTACAAATGGCACTTCTGGTGTTGTTTATAAAGTTTCGTGCCACAGACGTCAACGTAGGCCAAACTACTTCCCCCGACAACCCAGAGGTCTGAAATCGTAATATGTTGTCCGGACAGCACATTTGAGGTTGCCTGTAAAGTTTCTTGCCACAGACGTCAACGTAGGCCAAATTCCTTCCCCCAACAACTCAGAGGTCTGAAATCCTAATATGTTGTCCGGATCGCACATGTGAGGTTGCCTCTAAAGTTTCGTGCCACAAAAGTCAACATAGGCCAAACTCCTTCCCCCGACAACCCAGAGGTCTGAAATTGAAATATGTTGTCCAAATGGCATCTCTGGTGTTGCTTGTAAAGTTTTGTGCCACAGAAGTCAACATAGGCCAAACTCCTTCCCCCGACAACCCAGAGGTCTGAAATTGAAATATGTTGTCCGGACAGCACATTTGAGGTTGCCTCTAAAGTTTCGTGCCACAAAAGTCAACGTAGGCCAAACTCCTTCCCCCAACAACCCAGAGGTCTGAAATTGAAATATTTTGTCCAAATGGCACTTCTGGTGTTGCTTGTAAAGTTTTGTGCCACAGAAGTCAACGTAGGCCAAACTCCTTCCCCGGACAACCCAGTGGTCTGAAATTGAAATATGTTGTCCAAATAGCACCTCTGTTGTTGCTTGTAAAGTTTCGTGCCACAGAAGTCAACGTAGGCCAAACTCCTTCCCCCGACAACCCAGAGGTCTGAAATTGAAATATGTTGTCCAAATGGCACCTCTGGTGTTGCTTGTAAAGTTTTGTGCCACAGAAGTCAACGTAGGCCAAACTCCTTCCCCCGACAACCCAGAGGTCTGAAATTGAAATATGTTGTCCGGACAGCACATTTGAGGTTGCCTCTAAAGTTTCGTGCCACAAAAGTCAACGTAGGCCAAACTCCTTCCCCCAACAACCCAGAGGTCTGAAATTGAAATATTTTGTCCAAATGGCACTTCTGGTGTTGCTTGTAAAGTTTTGTGCCACAGAAGTCAACGTAGGCCAAACTCCTTCCCCGGACAACCCAGTGGTCTGAAATTGAAATATGTTGTCCAAATAGCACCTCTGTTGTTGCTTGTAAAGTTTCGTGCCACAGAAGTCAACGTAGGCCAAACTCCTTCCCCCGACAACCCAGAGGTCTGAAATTGAAATATGTTGTCCAAATGGCACCTCTGGTGTTGCTTGTAAAGTTTTGTGCCACAGAAGTCAACGTAGGCCAAACTCCTTCCCCTGACAACCCAGTGGTCTGAAATTGAAATATGTTGTCCAAATAGCACCTCTGTTGTTGCTTGTAAAATTTCGTGCCACAGAAGTCAACGTAGGCCAAACTCCTTCCCCTGACAACCCAGTGGTCTGAAATTGAAATATGTTGTCCAAATAGCACCTCTGTTGTTGCTTGTAAAGTTTCGTGCCACAGAAGTCAACGTAGGCCAAACTACTTCCCCCGACAACCCAGAGGTCTTAAATCGTAATATGTTGTCCGGACAGCACATTTGAGGTTGCCTGTAAAGTTTCGTGCCACAGACGTCAACGTAGGCCAAACTCCTTCCCCCGACAACTCAGAGGTCTGAAATCCTAATATGTTGTCCGGATCGCACATGTGAGGTTGCCTCTAAAGTTTCGTGCCACAAAAGTCAACGTAGGCCAAACTCCTTCCCCCGACAACCCAGAGGTCTGAAATTGAAATATGTTGTCCAAATTGCACCTCTGGTGTTGCTTGTAAAGTTTTGTGCCACAGAAGTCAACGTAGGCCAAACTCCTTCCCCTGACAACCCAGTGGTCTGAAATTGAAATATGTTGTACAAATGGCACTTCTGGTGTTGTTTGTAAAGTTTCGTGCCACAGAAGTCAATGTAGGCCAAACTACTTTTCCCCGACAACCCAGAGGTCTGAAATCGTAATATGTTGTCCGGATCGCACATGTGAGGTTGCCTCTAAAGTTTCGTGCCACAAAATTCAATGTAGGCCAAACTCCTTCCCCCGACAACTCAGAGGTCTGAAATCGAAATATGTGTTCCAAATGGCACCTCTGGGGGTACCAGTAAAGTTTCGTGCCACAGAAGTCAACGTAGGCCAAACTCCTTCCCCCGACAACCCAGAGGTCTGAAATCGTAATATGTTGTCCGAATAGCACGTTTGAGGTTGCCTGTAAAGTTTCGTGCCACAGACGTCAACGTAGGCCAAACTCCTTCCCCCAACAACCCAGAGGTCTGAAATCGTAATTTGTTGTCCAAACGGCACTTCTGGTGTTGTTTATAAAGTTTCGTGCCACAGAAGTCAACGTAGGCCAAACTCCTTCCCCCGACAACCCAGAGGTCTGAAATCGTAATATGTTGTCCAAATGGCACTTCTGGTGTTGTTTGTAAAGTTTCGTGCCACAGATGTCAACGTAGGCCAAACTCCTTCCCCAGACAACTCAGAGGTCTGAAATCCTAATATGTTGTCCGGATAGCACATTTGAGGTTGCCTCTAAAGTTTCGTGCGACAAAAGTCAACGTAGGCCAAACTCCTTCCCCCGACAACCCAGAGGTCTGAAATTGAAATATGTTGTCCAAATGGCACCTCTGGTGTTGCTTGTAAAGTTTTGTGCCACAGAAGTCAACGTAGGCCAAACTCCTTCCCCTGACAACCCAGTGGTCTGAAATTGAAATATGTCGTCCAAATGGCACTTCTGGTGTTGTTTGTAATGTTTCGTGCCACAGAAGTCAACGTAGGCCAAACTACTTCCCCCGACAACCCAGAGGTCTGAAATTGAAATATGTTGTCCAAATAGCACCTCTGTTGTTCCTTGTAAAATTTCGTGCCACAGAAGTCAACGTAGGCCAAACTCCTTCCCCTGACAACCCAGTGGTCTGAAATTGAAATATGTTGTCCAAATAGCACCTCTGTTGTTGCTTGTAAAGTTTCGTGCCACAGAAGTCAACGTAGGCCAAACTCCTTCCCCCGACAACCCAGAGGTCTGAAATTGAAATATGTTGTCCAAATTGCACCTCTGGTGTTGCTTGTAAAGTTTTGTGCCACAGAAGTCAACGTAGGCCAAACTCCTTCCCCTGACAACCCAGTGGTCTGAAATTGAAATATGTTGTACAAATGGCACTTCTGGTGTTGTTTGTAAAGTTTCGTGCCACAGAAGTCAATGTAGGCCAAACTACTTTTCCCCGACAACCCAGAGGTCTGAAATCGTAATATGTTGTCCGGATCGCACATGTGAGGTTGCCTCTAAAGTTTCGTGCCACAAAATTCAATGTAGGCCAAACTCCTTCCCCCGACAACTCAGAGGTCTGAAATCGAAATATGTGTTCCAAATGGCACCTCTGGGGGTACCAGTAAAGTTTCGTGCCACAGAAGTCAACGTAGGCCAAACTCCTTCCCCCGACAACCCAGAGGTCTGAAATCGTAATATGTTGTCCGAATAGCACGTTTGAGGTTGCCTGTAAAGTTTCGTGCCACAGACGTCAACGTAGGCCAAACTCCTTCCCCCAACAACCCAGAGGTCTGAAATTGTAATTTGTTGTCCAAACGGCACTTCTGGTGTTGTTTATAAAGTTTCGTGCCACAGAAGTCAACGTAGGCCAAACTCCTTCCCCCGACAACCCAGAGGTCTGAAATCGTAATATGTTGTCCAAATGGCACTTCTGGTGTTGTTTGTAAAGTTTCGTGCCACAGAAGTCAACGTAGGCCAAACTACTTCCCCCGACAACCCAGTGGTCTGAAATTGAAATATGTTGTCCAAATAGCACTTCTGGTGTTGTTTGTAAAGTTTCGTGCCACAGAAGTCAACGTAGGCCAAACTCCTTCCCCTGACAACCCAGTGGTCTGAAATTGAAATATGTTGTACAAATGGCATTTCTGGTGTTGTTTATAAAGTTTCGTGCCACAGAAGTCAACGTAGGCCAAACTACTTTCCCCGACAACCCAGAGGTCTGAAATCGTAATATGTTGTCCGGACAGCACATTTGAGGTTGCCTGTAAAGTTTCGTGCCACAGACGTCAACGTAGGCCAAACTCCTTCCCCCGACAACTCAGAGGTCTGAAATCCTAATATGCTGTCCGGATCGCACATGTGAGGTTGCCTCTAAAGTTTCGTGCCACAAAAGTCAACATAGGCCAAACTCCTTCCCCCGACAACCCAGAGGTCTGAAATTGAAATATGTTGTCCAAATGGCATCTCTGGTGTTGCTTGTAAAGTTTTGTGCCACAGAAGTCAACGTAGGCCAAACTCCTTCCCCCGACAACCCAGTGGTCTGAAATTGAAATATGTTGTACAAATGGCACTTCTGGTGTTGTTTGTAAAGTTTCGTGCCACAGAAGTCAACGTAGGCCAAACTACTTCCCCCGACAACCCAGAGGTCTGAAATCGTAATATGTTGTCCGGACAGCACATTTGAGGTTGCCTGTAAAGTTTCTTGCCACAGACGTCAACGTAGGCCAAATTCCTTCCCCCAACAACTCAGAGGTCTGAAATCCTAATATGTTGTCCGGATCGCACATGTGAGGTTGCCTCTAAAGTTTCGTGCCACAAAAGTCAACATAGGCCAAACTCCTTCCCCCGACAACCCAGAGGTCTGAAATTGAAATATGTTGTCCGGACAGCACATTTGAGGTTGCCTGTAAAGTTTCGTGCCACAGACGTCAACGTAGGCCAAACTACTTCCCCCGACAACCCAGAGGTCTGAAATTGAAATATGTTGTCCAAATAGCACCTCTGTTGTTGCTTGTAAAATTTCGTGCCACAGAAGTCAACGTAGGCCAAACTCCTTCCCCTGACAACCCAGTGGTCTGAAATTGAAATATGTTGTCCAAATAGCACCTCTGTTGTTGCTTGTAAAGTTTCGTGCCACAGAAGTCAACGTAGGCCAAACTACTTCCCCCGACAACCCAGAGGTCTGAAATCGTAATATGTTGTCCGGACAGCACATTTGAGGTTGCCTGTAAAGTTTCGTGCCACAGACGTCAACGTAGGCCAAACTCCTTTCCCCGACAACTCAGAGGTCTGAAATCCTAATATATTGTCCGGATCGCACATGTGAGGTTGCCTCTAAAGTTTCGTGCCACAAAAGTCAACGTAGGCCAAACTCCTTCCCCCGACAACCCAGAGGTCTGAAATTGAAATATGTTGTCCAAATTGCACCTCTGGTGTTGCTTGTAAAGTTTTGTGCCACAGAAGTCAACGTAGGCCAAACTCCTTCCCCTGACAACCCAGTGGTCTGAAATTGAAATATGTCGTCCAAATGGCACTTCTGGTGTTGTTTGTAATGTTTCGTGCCACAGAAGTCAACGTAGGCCAAACTACTTCCCCCGACAACCCAGAGGTCTGAAATTGAAATATGTTGTCCAAATAGCACCTCTGTTGTTCCTTGTAAAATTTCGTGCCACAGAAGTCAACGTAGGCCAAACTCCTTCCCCTGACAACCCAGTGGTCTGAAATTGAAATATGTTGTCCAAATAGCACCTCTGTTGTTGCTTGTAAAGTTTCGTGCCACAGAAGTCAACGTAGGCCAAACTCCTTCCCCCGACAACCCAGAGGTCTGAAATTGAAATATGTTGTCCAAATTGCACCTCTGGTGTTGCTTGTAAAGTTTTGTGCCACAGAAGTCAACGTAGGCCAAACTCCTTCCCCTGACAACCCAGTGGTCTGAAATTGAAATATGTTGTACAAATGGCACTTCTGGTGTTGTTTGTAAAGTTTCGTGCCACAGAAGTCAATGTAGGCCAAACTACTTTTCCCCGACAACCCAGAGGTCTGAAATCGTAATATGTTGTCCGGATCGCACATGTGAGGTTGCCTCTAAAGTTTCGTGCCACAAAATTCAATGTAGGCCAAACTCCTTCCCCCGACAACTCAGAGGTCTGAAATCGAAATATGTGTTCCAAATGGCACCTCTGGGGGTACCAGTAAAGTTTCGTGCCACAGAAGTCAACGTAGGCCAAACTCCTTCCCCCGACAACCCAGAGGTCTGAAATCGTAATATGTTGTCCAAACGGCACTTCTGGTGTTGTTTATAAAGTTTCGTGCCACAGAAGTCAACGTAGGCCAAACTCCTTCCCCCGACAACCCAGAGGTCTGAAATCGTAATATGTTGTCCAAATGGCACTTCTGGTGTTGTTTGTAAAGTTTCGTGCCACAGAAGTCAACGTAGGCCAAACTCCTTCCCCTGACAACCCAGTGGTCTGAAATTGAAATATGTTGTACAAATGGCATTTCTGGTGTTGTTTATAAAGTTTCGTGCCACAGAAGTCAACGTAGGCCAAACTACTTTCCCCGACAACCCAGAGGTCTGAAATCGTAATATGTTGTCCGGACAGCACATTTGAGGTTGCCTGTAAAGTTTCGTGCCACAGACGTCAACGTAGGCCAAACTCCTTCCCCCGACAACTCAGAGGTCTGAAATCCTAATATGCTGTCCGGATCGCACATGTGAGGTTGCCTCTAAAGTTTCGTGCCACAAAAGTCAACATAGGCCAAACTCCTTCCCCCGACAACCCAGAGGTCTGAAATTGAAATATGTTGTCCAAATGGCATCTCTGGTGTTGCTTGTAAAGTTTTGTGCCACAGAAGTCAACGTAGGCCAAACTCCTTCCCCCGACAACCCAGTGGTCTGAAATTGAAATATGTTGTACAAATGGCACTTCTGGTGTTGTTTGTAAAGTTTCGTGCCACAGAAGTCAACGTAGGCCAAACTACTTCCCCCGACAACCCAGAGGTCTGAAATCGTAATATGTTGTCCGGACAGCACATTTGAGGTTGCCTGTAAAGTTTCTTGCCACAGACGTCAACGTAGGCCAAATTCCTTCCCCCAACAACTCAGAGGTCTGAAATCCTAATATGTTGTCCGGATCGCACATGTGAGGTTGCCTCTAAAGTTTCGTGCCACAAAAGTCAACATAGGCCAAACTCCTTCCCCCGACAACCCAGAGGTCTGAAATTGAAATATGTTGTCCAAATGGCATGTCTGGTGTTGCTTGTAAAGTTTTGTGCCACAGAAGTCAACGTAGGCCAAACTCCTTCCCCCGACAACCCAGAGGTCTGAAATTGAAATATGTTGTCCGGACAGCACATTTGAGGTTGCCTGTAAAGTTTCGTGCCACAGACGTCAACGTAGGCCAAACTCCTTCCCCCGACAACTCAGAGGTCTGAAATCCTAATATGTTGTCCGGATCGCACATGTGAGGTTGCCTCTAAAGTTTCGTGCCACAAAAGTCAACGTAGGCCAAACTCCTTCCCCCGACAACCCAGAGGTCTGAAATTGAAATATTTTGTCCAAATGGCACCTCTGGTGTTGCTTGTAAAGTTTTGTGCCACAGAAGTCAACGTAGGCCAAACTCCTTCCCCGGACAACCCAGTGGTCTGAAATTGAAATATGTTGTCCAAATAGCACCTCTGTTGTTGCTTGTAAAGTTTCGTGCCACAGAAGTCAACGTAGGCCAAACTCCTTCCCCCGACAACCCAGAGGTCTGAAATTGAAATATGTTGTCCAAATGGCACCTCTGGTGTTGCTTGTAAAGTTTTGTGCCACAGAAGTCAACGTAGGCCAAACTCCTTCCCCTGACAACCCAGTGGTCTGAAATTGAAATATGTTGTCCAAATAGCACCTCTGTTGTTGCTTGTAAAATTTCGTGCCACAGAAGTCAACGTAGGCCAAACTCCTTCCCCTGACAACCCAGTGGTCTGAAATTGAAATATGTTGTCCAAATAGCACCTCTGTTGTTGCTTGTAAAGTTTCGTGCCACAGAAGTCAACGTAGGCCAAACTACTTCCCCCGACAACCCAGAGGTCTGAAATCGTAATATGTTGTCCGGACAGCACATTTGAGGTTGCCTGTAAAGTTTCGTGCCACAGACGTCAACGTAGGCCAAACTCCTTTCCCCGACAACTCAGAGGTCTGAAATCCTAATATATTGTCCGGATCGCACATGTGAGGTTGCCTCTAAAGTTTCGTGCCACAAAAGTCAACGTAGGCCAAACTCCTTCCCCCGACAACCCAGAGGTCTGAAATTGAAATATGTTGTCCAAATTGCACCTCTGGTGTTGCTTGTAAAGTTTTGTGCCACAGAAGTCAACGTAGGCCAAACTCCTTCCCCTGACAACCCAGTGGTCTGAAATTGAAATATGTTGTACAAATGGCACTTCTGGTGTTGTTTGTAAAGTTTCGTGCCACAGAAGTCAACGTAGGCCAAACTCCTTCCCCAGACAACTCAGAGGTCTGAAATCCTAATATGTTGTCCGGATAGCACATTTGAGGTTGCCTCTAAAGTTTCGTGCGACAAAAGTCAACGTAGGCCAAACTCCTTCCCCCGACAACCCAGAGGTCTGAAATTGAAATATGTTGTCCAAATGGCACCTCTGGTGTTGCTTGTAAAGTTTTGTGCCACAGAAGTCAACGTAGGCCAAACTCCTTCCCCCGACAACCCAGAGGTCTGAAATTGAAATATGTTGTCCGGACAGCACATTTGAGGTTGCCTCTAAAGTTTCGTGCCACAAAAGTCAACGTAGGCCAAACTCCTTCCCCCGACAACCCAGAGGTCTGAAATCGTAATATGTTGTCCAAATGGCACTTCTGGTGTTGTTTGTAAAGTTTGTGCCACAGATGTCAACGTAGGCCAAACTCCTTCCCCAGACAACTCAGAGGTCTGAAATCCTAATATGTTGTCCGGATAGCACATTTGAGGTTGCCTCTAAAGTTTCGTGCGACAAAAGTCAACGTAGGCCAAACTCCTTCCCCCGACAACCCAGAGGTCTGAAATTGAAATATGTTGTCCAAATGGCACCTCTGGTGTTGCTTGTAAAGTTTTGTGCCACAGAAGTCAACGTAGGCCAAACTCCTTCCCCTGACAACCCAGAGGTCTGAAATCGTAATATGTTGTCCGGATAGCACAGTTGAGGTTGCCAGTAAAGTTTCGTACCACAGAAGTCAACGTAGGCCAAACTCCTTCCCCTGACAACCCAGAGGTCTGAAATCGTAATATGTTGTCCGGATAGCACAGTTGAGGTTGCCAGTAAAGTTTCGTACCACAGAAGTCAACGTAGGCCAAACTCCTTCCCCCGACATCCCAGAGGTCTGAAATTGAAATATGTTGTCCGGATAGCACATTTGAGGTTGCTTGTAAAGTTTCGTACTACAGAAGTAAACGTAGGTCAAACTCCTTCCCCCGACAACCCAGTGGTCTGAAATTGAAATATGTTGTCCAAATAGCACTTCTGGTGTTGTTTGTAAAGTTTCGTGCCACAGAAGTCAACGTAGACCAAACTCCTTCCCCTGACAACCCAGTGGTCTGAAATTGAAATATGTTGTACAAATGGCACTTCTGGTGTTGTTTATAAAGTTTCGTGCCACAGACGTCAACGTAGGCCAAACTCCTTCCCCCGACAACTCAGAGGTCTGAAATCCTAATATGCTGTCCGGATCGCACATGTGAGGTTGCCTCTAAAGTTTCGTGCCACAAAAGTCAACATAGGCCAAACTCCTTCCCCCGACAACCCAGAGGTCTGAAATTGAAATATGTTGTCCAAATGGCATCTCTGGTGTTGCTTGTAAAGTTTTGTGCCACAGAAGTCAACGTAGGCCAAACTCCTTCCCCTGACAACCCAGTGGTCTGAAATTGAAATATGTTGTACAAATGGCACTTCTGGTGTTGTTTGTAAAGTTTCGTGCCACAGAAGTCAACGTAGGCCAAACTACTTCCCCCGACAACCCAGAGGTCTGAAATCGTAATATGTTGTCCGGACAGCACATTTGAGGTTGCCTGTAAAGTTTCTTGCCACAGACGTCAACGTAGGCCAAATTCCTTCCCCCAACAACTCAGAGGTCTGAAATCCTAATATGTTGTCCGGATCGCACATGTGAGGTTGCCTCTAAAGTTTCGTGCCACAAAAGTCAACATAGGCCAAACTCCTTCCCCCGACAACCCAGAGGTCTGAAATTGAAATATGTTGTCCAAATGGCATCTCTGGTGTTGCTTGTAAAGTTTTGTGCCACAGAAGTCAACGTAGGCCAAACTCCTTCCCCCGACAACCCAGAGGTCTGAAATTGAAATATGTTGTCCGAACAGCACATTTGAGGTTGCCTCTAAAGTTTCGTGCCACAAAAGTCAACGTAGGCCAAACTCCTTCCCCCAACAACCCAGAGGTCTGAAATTGAAATATTTTGTCCAAATGGCACTTCTGGTGTTGCTTGTAAAGTTTTGTGCCACAGAAGTCAACGTAGGCCAAACTCCTTCCCCGGACAACCCAGTGGTCTGAAATTGAAATATGTTGTCCAAATAGCACCTCTGTTGTTGCTTGTAAAGTTTCGTGCCACAGAAGTCAACGTAGGCCAAACTCCTTCCCCCGACAACCCAGAGGTCTGAAATTGAAATATGTTGTCCAAATGGCACCTCTGGTGTTGCTTGTAAAGTTTTGTGCCACAGAAGTCAACGTAGGCCAAACTCCTTCCCCTGACAACCCAGTGGTCTGAAATTGAAATATGTTGTCCAAATAGCACCTCTGTTGTTGCTTGTAAAATTTCGTGCCACAGAAGTCAACGTAGGCCAAACTCCTTCCCCTGACAACCCAGTGGTCTGAAATTGAAATATGTTGTCCAAATAGCACCTCTGTTGTTGCTTGTAAAGTTTCGTGCCACAGAAGTCAACGTAGGCCAAACTCCTTCCCCCGACAACCCAGAGGTCTGAAATCCTAATATGCTGTCCGGATCGCACATGTGAGGTTGCCTCTAAAGTTTCGTGCCACAAAAGTCAACATAGGCCAAACTCCTTCCCCCGACAACCCAGAGGTCTGAAATTGAAATATGTTGTCCAAATGGCATCTCTGGTGTTGCTTGTAAAGTTTTGTGCCACAGAAGTCAACGTAGGCCAAACTCCTTCCCCCGACAACCCAGTGGTCTGAAATTGAAATATGTTGTACAAATGGCACTTCTGGTGTTGTTTGTAAAGTTTCGTGCCACAGAAGTCAACGTAGGCCAAACTACTTCCCCCGACAACCCAGAGGTCTGAAATCGTAATATGTTGTCCGGACAGCACATTTGAGGTTGCCTGTAAAGTTTCTTGCCACAGACGTCAACGTAGGCCAAATTCCTTCCCCCAACAACTCAGAGGTCTGAAATCCTAATATGTTGTCCGGATCGCACATGTGAGGTTGCCTCTAAAGTTTCGTGCCACAAAAGTCAACATAGGCCAAACTCCTTCCCCCGACAACCCAGAGGTCTGAAATTGAAATATGTTGTCCAAATGGCATGTCTGGTGTTGCTTGTAAAGTTTTGTGCCACAGAAGTCAACGTAGGCCAAACTCCTTCCCCCGACAACCCAGAGGTCTGAAATTGAAATATGTTGTCCGGACAGCACATTTGAGGTTGCCTGTAAAGTTTCGTGCCACAGACGTCAACGTAGGCCAAACTCCTTCCCCCGACAACTCAGAGGTCTGAAATCCTAATATGTTGTCCGGATCGCACATGTGAGGTTGCCTCTAAAGTTTCGTGCCACAAAAGTCAACGTAGGCCAAACTCCTTCCCCCGACAACCCAGAGGTCTGAAATTGAAATATTTTGTCCAAATGGCACCTCTGGTGTTGCTTGTAAAGTTTTGTGCCACAGAAGTCAACGTAGGCCAAACTCCTTCCCCCGAGAACCCAGAGGTCTGAAATTGAAATATGTTGTCCAAATGGCACCTCTGTTGTTGCTTGTAAAGTTTCGTGCCACAGAAGTCAACGTAGGCCAAACTCCTTCCCCTGACAACCCAGTGGTCTGAAATTGAAATATGTTGTCCAAATAGCACCTCTGTTGTTGCTTGTAAAGTTTCGTGCCACAGAAGTCAACGTAGGCCAAACTACTTCCCCCGACAACCCAGAGGTCTGAAATCGTAATATGTTGTCCGGACAGCACATTTGAGGTTGCCTGTAAAGTTTCGTGCCACAGACGTCAACGTAGGCCAAACTCCTTTCCCCGACAACTCAGAGGTCTGAAATCCTAATATATTGTCCGGATCGCACATGTGAGGTTGCCTCTAAAGTTTCGTGCCACAAAAGTCAACGTAGGCCAAACTCCTTCCCCCGACAACCCAGAGGTCTGAAATTGAAATATGTTGTCCAAATTGCACCTCTGGTGTTGCTTGTAAAGTTTTGTGCCACAGAAGTCAACGTAGGCCAAACTCCTTCCCCTGACAACCCAGTGGTCTGAAATTGAAATATGTTGTACAAATGGCACTTCTGGTGTTGTTTGTAAAGTTTCGTGCCACAGAAGTCAACGTAGGCCAAACTACTTCCCCCGACAACCCAGAGGTCTGAAATCGTAATATGTTGTCCGGATCGCACATGTGAGGTTGCCTCTAAAGTTTCGTGCCACAAAAGTCAATGTAGGCCAAACTCCTTCCCCCGACAACTCAGAGGTCTGAAATCGAAATATGTGTTCCAAATGGCACCTCTGGGGGTACCAGTAAAGTTTCGTGCCACAGACGTCAACGTAGGCCAAACTCCTTCCCCCGACAACCCAGAGGTCTGAAATCGTAATATGTTGTCCGAATAGCACGTTTGAGGTTGCCTGTAAAGTTTCGTGCCACAGACGTCAACGTAGGCCAAACTCCTTCCCCCAACAACCCAGAGGTCTGAAATCGTAATTTGTTGTCCAAACGGCACTTCTGGTGTTGTTTATAAAGTTTCGTGCCACAGAAGTCAACGTAGGCCAAACTCCTTCCCCCGACAACCCAGAGGTCTGAAATCGTAATATGTTGTCCAAATGGCACTTCTGGTGTTGTTTGTAAAGTTTGTGCCACAGATGTCAACGTAGGCCAAACTCCTTCCCCAGACAACTCAGAGGTCTGAAATCCTAATATGTTGTCCGGATAGCACATTTGAGGTTGCCTCTAAAGTTTCGTGCGACAAAAGTCAACGTAGGCCAAACTCCTTCCCCCGACAACCCAGAGGTCTGAAATTGAAATATGTTGTCCAAATGGCACCTCTGGTGTTGCTTGTAAAGTTTTGTGCCACAGAAGTCAACGTAGGCCAAACTCCTTCCCCTGACAACCCAGAGGTCTGAAATCGTAATATGTTGTCCGGATAGCACAGTTGAGGTTGCCAGTAAAGTTTCGTACCACAGAAGTCAACGTAGGCCAAACTCCTTCCCCCGACATCCCAGAGGTCTGAAATTGAAATATGTTGTCCGGATAGCACATTTGAGGTTGCTTGTAAAGTTTCGTACTACAGAAGTAAACGTAGGTCAAACTCCTTCCCCCGACAACCCAGTGGTCTGAAATTGAAATATGTTGTCCAAATAGCACTTCTGGTGTTGTTTGTAAAGTTTCGTGCCACAGAAGTCAACGTAGACCAAACTCCTTCCCCTGACAACCCAGTGGTCTGAAATTGAAATATGTTGTACAAATGGCACTTCTGGTGTTGTTTATAAAGTTTCGTGCCACAGACGTCAACGTAGGCCAAACTACTTCCCCCGACAACCCAGAGGTCTGAAATCGTAATATGTTGTCCGGACAGCACATTTGAGGTTGCCTGTAAAGTTTCTTGCCACAGACGTCAACGTAGGCCAAATTCCTTCCCCCAACAACTCAGAGGTCTGAAATCCTAATATGTTGTCCGGATCGCACATGTGAGGTTGCCTCTAAAGTTTCGTGCCACAAAAGTCAACATAGGCCAAACTCCTTCCCCCGACAACCCAGAGGTCTGAAATTGAAATATGTTGTCCAAATGGCATCTCTGGTGTTGCTTGTAAAGTTTTGTGCCACAGAAGTCAACGTAGGCCAAACTCCTTCCCCCGACAACCCAGAGGTCTGAAATTGAAATATGTTGTCCGGACAGCACATTTGAGGTTGCCTCTAAAGTTTCGTGCCACAAAAGTCAACGTAGGCCAAACTCCTTCCCCCAACAACCCAGAGGTCTGAAATTGAAATATTTTGTCCAAATGGCACTTCTGGTGTTGCTTGTAAAGTTTTGTGCCACAGAAGTCAACGTAGGCCAAACTCCTTCCCCGGACAACCCAGTGGTCTGAAATTGAAATATGTTGTCCAAATAGCACCTCTGTTGTTGCTTGTAAAGTTTCGTGCCACAGAAGTCAACGTAGGCCAAACTCCTTCCCCCGACAACCCAGAGGTCTGAAATTGAAATATGTTGTCCAAATGGCACCTCTGGTGTTGCTTGTAAAGTTTTGTGCCACAGAAGTCAACGTAGGCCAAACTCCTTCCCCTGACAACCCAGTGGTCTGAAATTGAAATATGTTGTCCAAATAGCACCTCTGTTGTTGCTTGTAAAGTTTCGTGCCACAGAAGTCAACGTAGGCCAAACTACTTCCCCCGACAACCCAGAGGTCTGAAATCGTAATATGTTGTCCGGACAGCACATTTGAGGTTGCCTGTAAAGTTTCGTGCCACAGACGTCAACGTAGGCCAAACTCCTTTCCCCGACAACTCAGAGGTCTGAAATCCTAATATATTGTCCGGATCGCACATGTGAGGTTGCCTCTAAAGTTTCGTGCCACAAAAGTCAACGTAGGCCAAACTCCTTCCCCCGACAACCCAGAGGTCTGAAATTGAAATATGTTGTCCGAATTGCACCTCTGGTGTTGCTTGTAAAGTTTTGTGCCACAGAAGTCAACGTAGGCCAAACTCCTTCCCCTGACAACCCAGTGGTCTGAAATTGAAATATGTTGTACAAATGGCACTTCTGGTGTTGTTTGTAAAGTTTCGTGCCACAGAAGTCAACGTAGGCCAAACTACTTCCCCCGACAACCCAGAGGTCTGAAATCGTAATATGTTGTCCGGATCGCACATGTGAGGTTGCCTCTAAAGTTTCGTGCCACAAAAGTCAATGTAGGCCAAACTCCTTCCCCCGACAACTCAGAGGTCTGAAATCGAAATATGTGTTCCAAATGGCACCTCTGGGGGTACCAGTAAAGTTTCGTGCCACAGACGTCAACGTAGGCCAAACTCCTTCCCCCGACAACCCAGAGGTCTGAAATCGTAATATGTTGTCCGAATAGCACGTTTGAGGTTGCCTGTAAAGTTTCGTGCCACAGACGTCAACGTAGGCCAAACTCCTTCCCCCAACAACCCAGAGGTCTGAAATCGTAATTTGTTGTCCAAACGGCACTTCTGGTGTTGTTTATAAAGTTTCGTGCCACAGAAGTCAACGTAGGCCAAACTCCTTCCCCCGACAACCCAGAGGTCTGAAATCGTAATATGTTGTCCAAATGGCACTTCTGGTGTTGTTTGTAAAGTTTGTGCCACAGATGTCAACGTAGGCCAAACTCCTTCCCCAGACAACTCAGAGGTCTGAAATCCTAATATGTTGTCCGGATAGCACATTTGAGGTTGCCTCTAAAGTTTCGTGCGACAAAAGTCAACGTAGGCCAAACTCCTTCCCCCGACAACCCAGAGGTCTGAAATTGAAATATGTTGTCCAAATGGCACCTCTGGTGTTGCTTGTAAAGTTTTGTGCCACAGAAGTCAACGTAGGCCAAACTCCTTCCCCTGACAACCCAGAGGTCTGAAATCGTAATATGTTGTCCGGATAGCACAGTTGAGGTTGCCAGTAAAGTTTCGTACCACAGAAGTCAACGTAGGCCAAACTCCTTCCCCCGACATCCCAGAGGTCTGAAATTGAAATATGTTGTCCGGATAGCACATTTGAGGTTGCTTGTAAAGTTTCGTACTACAGAAGTAAACGTAGGTCAAACTCCTTCCCCCGACAACCCAGTGGTCTGAAATTGAAATATGTTGTCCAAATAGCACTTCTGGTGTTGTTTGTAAAGTTTCGTGCCACAGAAGTCAACGTAGACCAAACTCCTTCCCCTGACAACCCAGTGGTCTGAAATTGAAATATGTTGTACAAATGGCACTTCTGGTGTTGTTTATAAAGTTTCGTGCCACAGACGTCAACGTAGGCCAAACTCCTTCCCCCGACAACTCAGAGGTCTGAAATCCTAATATGCTGTCCGGATCGCACATGTGAGGTTGCCTCTAAAGTTTCGTGCCACAAAAGTCAACATAGGCCAAACTCCTTCCCCCGACAACCCAGAGGTCTGAAATTGAAATATGTTGTCCAAATGGCATCTCTGGTGTTGCTTGTAAAGTTTTGTGCCACAGAAGTCAACGTAGGCCAAACTCCTTCCCCTGACAACCCAGTGGTCTGAAATTGAAATATGTTGTACAAATGGCACTTCTGGTGTTGTTTGTAAAGTTTCGTGCCACAGAAGTCAACGTAGGCCAAACTACTTCCCCCGACAACCCAGAGGTCTGAAATCGTAATATGTTGTCCGGACAGCACATTTGAGGTTGCCTGTAAAGTTTCTTGCCACAGACGTCAACGTAGGCCAAATTCCTTCCCCCAACAACTCAGAGGTCTGAAATCCTAATATGTTGTCCGGATAGCACATTTGAGGTTGCCTCTAAAGTTTCGTGCGACAAAAGTCAACGTAGGCCAAACTCCTTCCCCCGACAACCCAGAGGTCTGAAATTGAAATATGTTGTCCAAATGGCACCTCTGGTGTTGCTTGTAAAGTTTTGTGCCACAGAAGTCAACGTAGGCCAAACTCCTTCCCCTGACAACCCAGAGGTCTGAAATCGTAATATGTTGTCCGGATAGCACAGTTGAGGTTGCCAGTAAAGTTTCGTACCACAGAAGTCAACGTAGGCCAAACTCCTTCCCCCGACATCCCAGAGGTCTGAAATTGAAATATGTTGTCCGGATAGCACATTTGAGGTTGCTTGTAAAGTTTCGTACTACAGAAGTAAACGTAGGTCAAACTCCTTCCCCCGACAACCCAGTGGTCTGAAATTGAAATATGTTGTCCAAATAGCACTTCTGGTGTTGTTTGTAAAGTTTCGTGCCACAGAAGTCAACGTAGACCAAACTCCTTCCCCTGACAACCCAGTGGTCTGAAATTGAAATATGTTGTACAAATGGCACTTCTGGTGTTGTTTATAAAGTTTCGTGCCACAGACGTCAACGTAGGCCAAACTCCTTCCCCCGACAACTCAGAGGTCTGAAATCCTAATATGCTGTCCGGATCGCACATGTGAGGTTGCCTCTAAAGTTTCGTGCCACAAAAGTCAACATAGGCCAAACTCCTTCCCCCGACAACCCAGAGGTCTGAAATTGAAATATGTTGTCCAAATGGCATCTCTGGTGTTGCTTGTAAAGTTTTGTGCCACAGAAGTCAACGTAGGCCAAACTCCTTCCCCTGACAACCCAGTGGTCTGAAATTGAAATATGTTGTACAAATGGCACTTCTGGTGTTGTTTGTAAAGTTTCGTGCCACAGAAGTCAACGTAGGCCAAACTACTTCCCCCGACAACCCAGAGGTCTGAAATCGTAATATGTTGTCCGGACAGCACATTTGAGGTTGCCTGTAAAGTTTCTTGCCACAGACGTCAACGTAGGCCAAATTCCTTCCCCCAACAACTCAGAGGTCTGAAATCCTAATATGTTGTCCGGATCGCACATGTGAGGTTGCCTCTAAAGTTTCGTGCCACAAAAGTCAACATAGGCCAAACTCCTTCCCCCGACAACCCAGAGGTCTGAAATTGAAATATGTTGTCCAAATGGCATCTCTGGTGTTGCTTGTAAAGTTTTGTGCCACAGAAGTCAACGTAGGCCAAACTCCTTCCCCCGACAACCCAGAGGTCTGAAATTGAAATATGTTGTCCGGACAGCACATTTGAGGTTGCCTCTAAAGTTTCGTGCCACAAAAGTCAACGTAGGCCAAACTCCTTCCCCCAACAACCCAGAGGTCTGAAATTGAAATATTTTGTCCAAATGGCACTTCTGGTGTTGCTTGTAAAGTTTTGTGCCACAGAAGTCAACGTAGGCCAAACTCCTTCCCCGGACAACCCAGTGGTCTGAAATTGAAATATGTTGTCCAAATAGCACCTCTGTTGTTGCTTGTAAAGTTTCGTGCCACAGAAGTCAACGTAGGCCAAACTCCTTCCCCCGACAACCCAGAGGTCTGAAATTGAAATATGTTGTCCAAATGGCACCTCTGGTGTTGCTTGTAAAGTTTTGTGCCACAGAAGTCAACGTAGGCCAAACTCCTTCCCCTGACAACCCAGTGGTCTGAAATTGAAATATGTTGTCCAAATAGCACCTCTGTTGTTGCTTGTAAAATTTCGTGCCACAGAAGTCAACGTAGGCCAAACTCCTTCCCCTGACAACCCAGTGGTCTGAAATTGAAATATGTTGTCCAAATAGCACCTCTGTTGTTGCTTGTAAAGTTTCGTGCCACAGAAGTCAACGTAGGCCAAACTCCTTCCCCCGACAACCCAGAGGTCTGAAATCCTAATATGCTGTCCGGATCGCACATGTGAGGTTGCCTCTAAAGTTTCGTGCCACAAAAGTCAACATAGGCCAAACTCCTTCCCCCGACAACCCAGAGGTCTGAAATTGAAATATGTTGTCCAAATGGCATCTCTGGTGTTGCTTGTAAAGTTTTGTGCCACAGAAGTCAACGTAGGCCAAACTCCTTCCCCCGACAACCCAGTGGTCTGAAATTGAAATATGTTGTACAAATGGCACTTCTGGTGTTGTTTGTAAAGTTTCGTGCCACAGAAGTCAACGTAGGCCAAACTACTTCCCCCGACAACCCAGAGGTCTGAAATCGTAATATGTTGTCCGGACAGCACATTTGAGGTTGCCTGTAAAGTTTCTTGCCACAGACGTCAACGTAGGCCAAATTCCTTCCCCCAACAACTCAGAGGTCTGAAATCCTAATATGTTGTCCGGATCGCACATGTGAGGTTGCCTCTAAAGTTTCGTGCCACAAAAGTCAACATAGGCCAAACTCCTTCCCCCGACAACCCAGAGGTCTGAAATTGAAATATGTTGTCCAAATGGCATGTCTGGTGTTGCTTGTAAAGTTTTGTGCCACAGAAGTCAACGTAGGCCAAACTCCTTCCCCCGACAACCCAGAGGTCTGAAATTGAAATATGTTGTCCGGACAGCACATTTGAGGTTGCCTGTAAAGTTTCGTGCCACAGACGTCAACGTAGGCCAAACTCCTTCCCCCGACAACTCAGAGGTCTGAAATCCTAATATGTTGTCCGGATCGCACATGTGAGGTTGCCTCTAAAGTTTCGTGCCACAAAAGTCAACGTAGGCCAAACTCCTTCCCCCGACAACCCAGAGGTCTGAAATTGAAATATTTTGTCCAAATGGCACCTCTGGTGTTGCTTGTAAAGTTTTGTGCCACAGAAGTCAACGTAGGCCAAACTCCTTCCCCGGACTACCCAGTGGTCTGAAATTGAAATATGTTGTCCAAATAGCACCTCTGTTGTTGCTTGTAAAGTTTCGTGCCACAGAAGTCAACGTAGGCCAAACTCCTTCCCCCGAGAACCCAGAGGTCTGAAATTGAAATATGTTGTCCAAATGGCACCTCTGTTGTTGCTTGTAAAGTTTCGTGCCACAGAAGTCAACGTAGGCCAAACTCCTTCCCCTGACAACCCAGTGGTCTGAAATTGAAATATGTTGTCCAAATAGCACCTCTGTTGTTGCTTGTAAAGTTTCGTGCCACAGAAGTCAACGTAGGCCAAACTACTTCCCCCGACAACCCAGAGGTCTGAAATCGTAATATGTTGTCCGGACAGCACATTTGAGGTTGCCTGTAAAGTTTCGTGCCACAGACGTCAACGTAGGCCAAACTCCTTTCCCCGACAACTCAGAGGTCTGAAATCCTAATATATTGTCCGGATCGCACATGTGAGGTTGCCTCTAAAGTTTCGTGCCACAAAAGTCAACGTAGGCCAAACTCCTTCCCCCGACAACCCAGAGGTCTGAAATTGAAATATGTTGTCCAAATTGCACCTCTGGTGTTGCTTGTAAAGTTTTGTGCCACAGAAGTCAACGTAGGCCAAACTCCTTCCCCTGACAACCCAGTGGTCTGAAATTGAAATATGTTGTACAAATGGCACTTCTGGTGTTGTTTGTAAAGTTTCGTGCCACAGAAGTCAACGTAGGCCAAACTACTTCCCCCGACAACCCAGAGGTCTGAAATCGTAATATGTTGTCCGGATCGCACATGTGAGGTTGCCTCTAAAGTTTCGTGCCACAAAAGTCAATGTAGGCCAAACTCCTTCCCCCGACAACTCAGAGGTCTGAAATCGAAATATGTGTTCCAAATGGCACCTCTGGGGGTACCAGTAAAGTTTCGTGCCACAGACGTCAACGTAGGCCAAACTCCTTCCCCCGACAACCCAGAGGTCTGAAATCGTAATATGTTGTCCGAATAGCACGTTTGAGGTTGCCTGTAAAGTTTCGTGCCACAGACGTCAACGTAGGCCAAACTCCTTCCCCCAACAACCCAGAGGTCTGAAATCGTAATTTGTTGTCCAAACGGCACTTCTGGTGTTGTTTATAAAGTTTCGTGCCACAGAAGTCAACGTAGGCCAAACTCCTTCCCCCGACAACCCAGAGGTCTGAAATCGTAATATGTTGTCCAAATGGCACTTCTGGTGTTGTTTGTAAAGTTTGTGCCACAGATGTCAACGTAGGCCAAACTCCTTCCCCAGACAACTCAGAGGTCTGAAATCCTAATATGTTGTCCGGATAGCACATTTGAGGTTGCCTCTAAAGTTTCGTGCGACAAAAGTCAACGTAGGCCAAACTCCTTCCCCCGACAACCCAGAGGTCTGAAATTGAAATATGTTGTCCAAATGGCACCTCTGGTGTTGCTTGTAAAGTTTTGTGCCACAGAAGTCAACGTAGGCCAAACTCCTTCCCCTGACAACCCAGAGGTCTGAAATCGTAATATGTTGTCCGGATAGCACAGTTGAGGTTGCCAGTAAAGTTTCGTACCACAGAAGTCAACGTAGGCCAAACTCCTTCCCCCGACATCCCAGAGGTCTGAAATTGAAATATGTTGTCCGGATAGCACATTTGAGGTTGCTTGTAAAGTTTCGTACTACAGAAGTAAACGTAGGTCAAACTCCTTCCCCCGACAACCCAGTGGTCTGAAATTGAAATATGTTGTCCAAATAGCACTTCTGGTGTTGTTTGTAAAGTTTCGTGCCACAGAAGTCAACGTAGACCAAACTCCTTCCCCTGACAACCCAGTGGTCTGAAATTGAAATATGTTGTACAAATGGCACTTCTGGTGTTGTTTATAAAGTTTCGTGCCACAGACGTCAACGTAGGCCAAACTACTTCCCCCGACAACCCAGAGGTCTGAAATCGTAATATGTTGTCCGGACAGCACATTTGAGGTTGCCTGTAAAGTTTCTTGCCACAGACGTCAACGTAGGCCAAATTCCTTCCCCCAACAACTCAGAGGTCTGAAATCCTAATATGTTGTCCGGATCGCACATGTGAGGTTGCCTCTAAAGTTTCGTGCCACAAAAGTCAACATAGGCCAAACTCCTTCCCCCGACAACCCAGAGGTCTGAAATTGAAATATGTTGTCCAAATGGCATCTCTGGTGTTGCTTGTAAAGTTTTGTGCCACAGAAGTCAACATAGGCCAAACTCCTTCCCCCGACAACCCAGAGGTCTGAAATTGAAATATGTTGTCCGGACAGCACATTTGAGGTTGCCTCTAAAGTTTCGTGCCACAAAAGTCAACGTAGGCCAAACTCCTTCCCCCAACAACCCAGAGGTCTGAAATTGAAATATTTTGTCCAAATGGCACTTCTGGTGTTGCTTGTAAAGTTTTGTGCCACAGAAGTCAACGTAGGCCAAACTCCTTCCCCGGACAACCCAGTGGTCTGAAATTGAAATATGTTGTCCAAATAGCACCTCTGTTGTTGCTTGTAAAGTTTCGTGCCACAGAAGTCAACGTAGGCCAAACTCCTTCCCCCGACAACCCAGAGGTCTGAAATTGAAATATGTTGTCCAAATGGCACCTCTGGTGTTGCTTGTAAAGTTTTGTGCCACAGAAGTCAACGTAGGCCAAACTCCTTCCCCCGACAACCCAGAGGTCTGAAATTGAAATATGTTGTCCGGACAGCACATTTGAGGTTGCCTCTAAAGTTTCGTGCCACAAAAGTCAACGTAGGCCAAACTCCTTCCCCCAACAACCCAGAGGTCTGAAATTGAAATATTTTGTCCAAATGGCACTTCTGGTGTTGCTTGTAAAGTTTTGTGCCACAGAAGTCAACGTAGGCCAAACTCCTTCCCCGGACAACCCAGTGGTCTGAAATTGAAATATGTTGTCCAAATAGCACCTCTGTTGTTGCTTGTAAAGTTTCGTGCCACAGAAGTCAACGTAGGCCAAACTCCTTCCCCCGACAACCCAGAGGTCTGAAATTGAAATATGTTGTCCAAATGGCACCTCTGGTGTTGCTTGTAAAGTTTTGTGCCACAGAAGTCAACGTAGGCCAAACTCCTTCCCCTGACAACCCAGTGGTCTGAAATTGAAATATGTTGTCCAAATAGCACCTCTGTTGTTGCTTGTAAAATTTCGTGCCACAGAAGTCAACGTAGGCCAAACTCCTTCCCCTGACAACCCAGTGGTCTGAAATTGAAATATGTTGTCCAAATAGCACCTCTGTTGTTGCTTGTAAAGTTTCGTGCCACAGAAGTCAACGTAGGCCAAACTACTTCCCCCGACAACCCAGAGGTCTTAAATCGTAATATGTTGTCCGGACAGCACATTTGAGGTTGCCTGTAAAGTTTCGTGCCACAGACGTCAACGTAGGCCAAACTCCTTCCCCCGACAACTCAGAGGTCTGAAATCCTAATATGTTGTCCGGATCGCACATGTGAGGTTGCCTCTAAAGTTTCGTGCCACAAAAGTCAACGTAGGCCAAACTCCTTCCCCCGACAACCCAGAGGTCTGAAATTGAAATATGTTGTCCAAATTGCACCTCTGGTGTTGCTTGTAAAGTTTTGTGCCACAGAAGTCAACGTAGGCCAAACTCCTTCCCCTGACAACCCAGTGGTCTGAAATTGAAATATGTTGTACAAATGGCACTTCTGGTGTTGTTTGTAAAGTTTCGTGCCACAGAAGTCAATGTAGGCCAAACTACTTTTCCCCGACAACCCAGAGGTCTGAAATCGTAATATGTTGTCCGGATCGCACATGTGAGGTTGCCTCTAAAGTTTCGTGCCACAAAATTCAATGTAGGCCAAACTCCTTCCCCCGACAACTCAGAGGTCTGAAATCGAAATATGTGTTCCAAATGGCACCTCTGGGGGTACCAGTAAAGTTTCGTGCCACAGAAGTCAACGTAGGCCAAACTCCTTCCCCCGACAACCCAGAGGTCTGAAATCGTAATATGTTGTCCGAATAGCACGTTTGAGGTTGCCTGTAAAGTTTCGTGCCACAGACGTCAACGTAGGCCAAACTCCTTCCCCCAACAACCCAGAGGTCTGAAATCGTAATTTGTTGTCCAAACGGCACTTCTGGTGTTGTTTATAAAGTTTCGTGCCACAGAAGTCAACGTAGGCCAAACTCCTTCCCCCGACAACCCAGAGGTCTGAAATCGTAATATGTTGTCCAAATGGCACTTCTGGTGTTGTTTGTAAAGTTTCGTGCCACAGATGTCAACGTAGGCCAAACTCCTTCCCCAGACAACTCAGAGGTCTGAAATCCTAATATGTTGTCCGGATAGCACATTTGAGGTTGCCTCTAAAGTTTCGTGCGACAAAAGTCAACGTAGGCCAAACTCCTTCCCCCGACAACCCAGAGGTCTGAAATTGAAATATGTTGTCCAAATGGCACCTCTGGTGTTGCTTGTAAAGTTTTGTGCCACAGAAGTCAACGTAGGCCAAACTCCTTCCCCTGACAACCCAGTGGTCTGAAATTGAAATATGTCGTCCAAATGGCACTTCTGGTGTTGTTTGTAATGTTTCGTGCCACAGAAGTCAACGTAGGCCAAACTACTTCCCCCGACAACCCAGAGGTCTGAAATTGAAATATGTTGTCCAAATAGCACCTCTGTTGTTCCTTGTAAAATTTCGTGCCACAGAAGTCAACGTAGGCCAAACTCCTTCCCCTGACAACCCAGTGGTCTGAAATTGAAATATGTTGTCCAAATAGCACCTCTGTTGTTGCTTGTAAAGTTTCGTGCCACAGAAGTCAACGTAGGCCAAACTCCTTCCCCCGACAACCCAGAGGTCTGAAATTGAAATATGTTGTCCAAATTGCACCTCTGGTGTTGCTTGTAAAGTTTTGTGCCACAGAAGTCAACGTAGGCCAAACTCCTTCCCCTGACAACCCAGTGGTCTGAAATTGAAATATGTTGTACAAATGGCACTTCTGGTGTTGTTTGTAAAGTTTCGTGCCACAGAAGTCAATGTAGGCCAAACTACTTTTCCCCGACAACCCAGAGGTCTGAAATCGTAATATGTTGTCCGGATCGCACATGTGAGGTTGCCTCTAAAGTTTCGTGCCACAAAATTCAATGTAGGCCAAACTCCTTCCCCCGACAACTCAGAGGTCTGAAATCGAAATATGTGTTCCAAATGGCACCTCTGGGGGTACCAGTAAAGTTTCGTGCCACAGAAGTCAACGTAGGCCAAACTCCTTCCCCCGACAACCCAGAGGTCTGAAATCGTAATATGTTGTCCGAATAGCACGTTTGAGGTTGCCTGTAAAGTTTCGTGCCACAGACGTCAACGTAGGCCAAACTCCTTCCCCCAACAACCCAGAGGTCTGAAATTGTAATTTGTTGTCCAAACGGCACTTCTGGTGTTGTTTATAAAGTTTCGTGCCACAGAAGTCAACGTAGGCCAAACTCCTTCCCCCGACAACCCAGAGGTCTGAAATCGTAATATGTTGTCCAAATGGCACTTCTGGTGTTGTTTGTAAAGTTTCGTGCCACAGATGTCAACGTAGGCCAAACTCCTTCCCCAGACAACTCAGAGGTCTGAAATCCTAATATGTTGTCCGGATAGCACATTTGAGGTTGCCTCTAAAGTTTCGTGCGACAAAAGTCAACGTAGGCCAAACTCCTTCCCCCGACAACCCAGAGGTCTGAAATTGAAATATGTTGTCCAAATGGCACCTCTGGTGTTGCTTGTAAAGTTTTGTGCCACAGAAGTCAACGTAGGCCAAACTCCTTCCCCTGACAACCCAGTGGTCTGAAATTGAAATATGTCGTCCAAATGGCACTTCTGGTGTTGTTTGTAATGTTTCGTGCCACAGAAGTCAACGTAGGCCAAACTACTTCCCCCGACAACCCAGAGGTCTGAAATTGAAATATGTTGTCCAAATAGCACCTCTGTTGTTGCTTGTAAAATTTCGTGCCACAGAAGTCAACGTAGGCCAAACTCCTTCCCCTGACAACCCAGTGGTCTGAAATTGAAATATGTTGTCCAAATAGCACCTCTGTTGTTGCTTGTAAAGTTTCGTGCCACAGAAGTCAACGTAGGCCAAACTCCTTCCCCCGACAACCCAGAGGTCTGAAATTGAAATATGTTGTCCAAATGTCACCTCTGGTGTTGCTTGTAAAGTTTTGTGCCACAGAAGTCAACGTAGGCCAAACTCCTTCCCCTGACAACCCAGTGGTCTGAAATTGAAATATGTCGTCCAAATGGCACTTCTGGTGTTGTTTGTAATGTTTCGTGCCACAGAAGTCAACGTAGGCCAAACTCCTTCCCCCGACAACCCAGAGGTCTGAAATTGAAATATGTTGTCCAAATAGCACCTCTGTTGTTGCTTGTAAAATTTCGTGCCACAGAAGTCAACGTGGGCCAAACTCCTTCCCCTGACAACCCAGTGGTCTGAAATTGAAATATGTTGTCCAAATAGCACCTCTGTTGTTGCTTGTAAAGTTTCGTGCCACAGAAGTCAACGTAGGCCAAACTACTTCCCCCGACAACCCAGAGGTCTGAAATCGTAATATGTTGTCCGGACAGCACATTTGAGGTTGCCTGTAAAGTTTCGTGCCACAGACGTCAACGTAGGCCAAACTCCTTTCCCCGACAACCCAGAGGTCTGAAATCGTAATTTGTTGTCCAAACGGCACTTCTGGTGTTGTTTATAAAGTTTCGTGCCACAGAAGTCAACGTAGGCCAAACTCCTTCCCCCGACAACCCAGAGGTCTGAAATCGTAATATGTTGTCCAAATGGCACTTCTGGTGTTGTTTTTAAAGTTTGTGCCACAGATGTCAACGTAGGCCAAACTCCTTCCCCAGACAACTCAGAGGTCTGAAATCCTAATATGTTGTCCGGATAGCACATTTGAGGTTGCCTCTAAAGTTTCGTGCGACAAAAGTCAACGTAGGCCAAACTCCTTCCCCCGACAACCCAGAGGTCTGAAATTGAAATATGTTGTCCAAATGGCACCTCTGGTGTTGCTTGTAAAGTTTTGTGCCACAGAAGTCAACGTAGGCCAAACTCCTTCCCCTGACAACCCAGAGGTCTGAAATCGTAATATGTTGTCCGGATAGCACAGTTGAGGTTGCCAGTAAAGTTTCGTACCACAGAAGTCAACGTAGGCCAAACTCCTTCCCCCGACATCCCAGAGGTCTGAAATTGAAATATGTTGTCCGGATAGCACATTTGAGGTTGCTTGTAAAGTTTCGTACTACAGAAGTAAACGTAGGTCAAACTCCTTCCCCCGACAACCCAGTGGTCTGAAATTGAAATATGTTGTCCAAATAGCACTTCTGGTGTTGTTTGTAAAGTTTCGTGCCACAGAAGTCAACGTAGGCCAAACTCCTTCCCCTGACAACCCAGTGGTCTGAAATTGAAATATGTTGTACAAATGGCACTTCTGGTGTTGTTTATAAAGTTTCGTGCCACAGAAGTCAACGTAGGCCAAACTACTTTCCCCGACAACCCAGAGGTCTGAAATCGTAATATGTTGTCCAGACAGCACATTTGAGGTTGCCTGTAAAGTTTCGTGCCACAGACGTCAACGTAGGCCAAACTCCTTCCCCCGACAACTCAGAGGTCTGAAATCCTAATATGGTGTCCGGATCGCACATGTGAGGTTGCCTCTAAAGTTTCGTGCCACAAAAGTCAACATAGGCCAAACTCCTTCCCCCGACAACCCAGAGGTCTGAAATTGAAATATTTTGTCCAAATGGCACCTCTGGTGTTGCTTGTAAAGTTTTGTGCCACAGAAGTCAACGTAGGCCAAACTCCTTCCCCGGACAACCCAGTGGTCTGAAATTGAAATATGTTGTCCAAATAGCACCTCTGTTGTTGCTTGTAAAGTTTCGTGCCACAGAAGTCAACGTAGGCCAAACTCCTTCCCCCGACAACCCAGAGGTCTGAAATTGAAATATGTTGTCCAAATGGCACCTCTGGTGTTGCTTGTAAAGTTTCGTGCCACAGAAGTCAACGTAGGCCAAACTCCTTCCCCGGACAACCCAGTGGTCTGAAATTGAAATATGTTGTCCAAATAGCACCTCTGTTGTTGCTTGTAAAGTTTCGTGCCACAGAAGTCAACGTAGGCCAAACTCCTTCCCCCGACAACCCAGAGGTCTGAAATTGAATAATGTTGTCCAAATGGCACCTCTGGTGTTGCTTGTAAAGTTTTGTGCCACAGAAGTCAACGTAGGCCAAACTCCTTCCCCGGACAACCCAGTGGTCTGAAATTGAAATATGTTGTCCAAATAGCACCTCTGTTGTTGCTTGTAAAATTTCGTGCCACAGAAGTCAACGTAGGCCAAACTCCTTCCCCTGACAACCCAGTGGTCTGAAATTGAAATATGTTGTCCAAATAGCACCTCTGTTGTTGCTTGTAAAGTTTCGTGCCACAGAAGTCAACGTAGGCCAAACTCCTTCCCCCGACAACCCAGAGGTCTGAAATTGAAATATGTTGTCCAAATGGCACCTCTGGTGTTGCTTGTAAAGTTTTGTGCCACAGAAGTCAACGTAGGCCAAACTCCTTCCCCGGACAACCCAGTGGTCTGAAATTGAAATATGTTGTCCAAATATCACCTCTGTTGTTGCTTGTAAAATTTCGTGCCACAGAAGTCAACGTAGGCCAAACTCCTTCCCCTGACAACCCAGTGGTCTGAAATTGAAATATGTTGTCCAAATAGCACCTCTGTTGTTGCTTGTAAAGTTTCGTGCCACAGAAGTCAACGTAGGCCAAACTACTTCCCCCGACAACCCAGAGGTCTGAAATCGTAATATGTTGTCCGGACAGCACATTTGAGGTTGCCTGTAAAGTTTCGTGCCACAGAAGTCAACGTAGGCCAAACTCCTTCCCCCGACAACTCAGAGGTCTGAAATCCTAATATGTTGTCCGGATCGCACATGTGAGGTTGCCTCTAAAGTTTCGTGCCACAAAAGTCAACGTAGGCCAAACTCCTTCCCCCGACAACCCAGAGGTCTGAAATTGAAATATGTTGTCCAAATTGCACCTCTGGTGTTGCTTGTAAAGTTTTGTGCCACAGAAGTCAACGTAGGCCAAACTCCTTCCCCTGACAACCCAGTGGTCTGAAATTGAAATATGTTGTACAAATGGCACTTCTGGTGTTGTTTGTAAAGTTTCGTGCCACAGAAGTCAACGTAGGCCAAACTACTTCCCCCGACAACCCAGAGGTCTGAAATCGTAATATGTTGTCCGGAGGCACATGTGAGGTTGCCTCTAAAGTTTCGTGCCACAAAAGTCAATGTAGGCCAAACTCCTTCCCCCGACAACTCAGAGGTCTGAAATCGAAATATGTGTTCCAAATGGCACCTCTGGGGGTACCAGTAAAGTTTCGTGCCACAGACGTCAACGTAGGCCAAACTCCTTCCCCCAACAACCCAGAGGTCTGAAATCGTAATTTGTTGTCCAAACGGCACTTCTGGTGTTGTTTATAAAGTTTCGTGCCACAGAAGTCAACGTAGGCCAAACTCCTTCCCCCGACAACCCAGAGGTCTGAAATCGTAATATGTTGTCCAAATGGCACTTCTGGTGTTGTTTGTAAAGTTTCGTGCCACAGATGTCAACGTAGGCCAAACTCCTTCCCCAGACAACTCAGAGGTCTGAAATCCTAATATGTTGTCCGGATAGCACATTTGAGGTTGCCTCTAAAGTTTCGTGCGACAAAAGTCAACGTAGGCCAAACTCCTTCCCCCGACAACCCAGAGGTCTGAAATCGTAATTTGTTGTCCAAACGGCACTTCTGGTGTTGTTTATAAAGTTTCGTGCCACAGAAGTCAACGTAGGCCAAACTCCTTCCCCCGACAACCCAGAGGTCTGAAATTGAAATATGTTGTCCAAATGGCACCTCTGGTGTTGCTTGTAAAGTTTTGTGCCACAGAAGTCAACGTAGGCCAAACTCCTTCCCCTGACAACCCAGTGGTCTGAAATTGAAATATGTCGTCCAAATGGCACTTCTGGTGTTGTTTGTAAAGTTTCGTGCCACAGAAGTCAACGTAGGCCAAACTACTTCCCCCGACAACCCAGAGGTCTGAAATCGTAATATGTTGTCCGGACAGCACATTTGAGGTTGCCTGTAAAGTTTCGTGCCACAGACTTCAACGTAGGCCAAACTCCTTCCCCCGACAACCCAGAGGTCTGAAATCGCAATTTGTTGTCCAAATGGCACTTCTGGTGTTGTTTGTAAATTTTTTGTGCCACAGAAGTCAACGTATGCCAAACTACTTCCCCCGACAACCCAGAGGTCTGAAATCGTAATATGTTGTCCGGACAGCACATTTGAGGTTGCCTGTACAGTTTCGTGCCACAGACGTCAACGTAGGCCAAACTCCTTCCCCCGACAACCCAGAGGTCTGAAATCATAGTAGTTTGTCCAAATGCTACCTTTGGGGTTGCCTGCAAAGTTTCGTGCCTCAGAAGTCAACGTGGATCAAACTCCTTCTCCCAAGCACCCAGACATCTGAAATCGAAATATGTTGTCCAAACTGACACCTTTGGGGGTGTGGAGAGTTTCGTGCAACAGGAGTCACCGTAGGCCAAACTCCTTCCCCCGACCACCCAGAGGTCTGAAATCGCAATTTTTGGTCCATCTGTAGCCAGGGTAATCGTCTGCGAAGTTTTGTGCCACAGAAGTCAACATAGGCCAAACTCTATCCCCTGGCCACTCAGATGTCTGCCATAGCAGTATGTTGTCCAACTTGCACCTGTGTGATTGCCTGCGAAGTTTTGTGCCATAGAAGCCATCATAGGCCAAACTGCTTTCCCCAACCACCTAGAGTTCTGAAATCACAGTATGTCGTACAACTGGTACCTCTAGGGTTGCCTGCAGAGTTTTGTCCTACAGAAGCCATTGTAAATCCCAGGAGGTGGGCCAATTGGCAACGCGGCATTGTCTGCAGAGTTTCGTGCCACAGAAGTCAACGTAGGCCAAACTTCTCCCTCCGACCACCCAGAGGTTTAAAATTACAGTATGTTTTCCAACTGCCACCTGGGTGATCGCCTGTAAAGTTTTGTCCCACAGAAGCCAATGTAGGCCAAACTCTTTTCCTCAATCTCCCAGAGTTCTGACATCGCAGGGATTGTTCCAGGACCTATCCCTAGGGTGGCCTACCAAGCCACCATGAGGCAGCCTCGGGTTAGCCTGTAAAGTTTTGTATGTTAGAAGCCTCTGTAGGCCCAACTCCCTCCCCAGACCACCCAGAGGTCTGACGTCGCAGGCAGTGTTCCATGTTGCACTCCCAGGTTCACCTGCCGAGTTTCGAGTCACAAAAGCTTTTCCCGACTACCCAGAGGTCCGAAATCGCAGTATGGTGTCCAACTGGCACCTGTGTGGTCGCCTTAACTCCCTGAGGTCTGACGTCGCAGGCAGTGGTCTATGAGGCACCCGTGGGTTAGCCTGCCAAGTTTTGTGTGTCAAAAGGCCCTGTTCTATGATTCTGAACACTTTTTTCCATTGTACCACTTTCAGAAAAGTCACATTAACCATCGTTTGAGATCTATTAAAGCGCTGCCTGAGTACAGGGTTGTTTACATATCCAGGCCCAAAACTGATCATAAATGCTGTACTTATCCTGCATGTTACAAAACTTCCTCCTACTGTATTAAAATTAAGGGGAAGTTTCACACCAGGACCTCTTGATGCTAGTGTTACAGAGAGGCAGTGTGAAGATGAGCTCCTAAGACAAACCAATGAAATCACTTACACACTGAATAGAACACTAATAACAACCAACTGCCAAAAAAACAACAGAAAGATTTATTAATACAATTATAAATTATGAGTCTGCAAGATTCAATTAAATTTTATTTGCATTGCGCTTTTACAACAAAATGACATGCCATTGTGGTGACGACAGTGGCAAGAAAAAATTTCCTTACATTAAGAGGAAGAAACCTTAGGAGGAACCAAGACTCAGAGGAATCCATCCTACTCGCTCAGTACAAACAAATAGCAAACAACAGAACACAACAGTACAGAAAGATAATGTGGAGCTATATCTAATGTAAAATGTACATTTATGAATGTGAAAATGTGATGGGCACATAATGGAAATGAAAATGATGAGGTGGAGATCCACAAGACAAGTAGAAGCTTCACATTCATAAAGAAACTTTTACAGAACTTCAACCACTGAAAAAACAGAGAATCCAGAGTTTACAGTATCTCTCAAAAGTGAGTACACCTCTCACATTTGTAAATATTTTAGTATATCCTTTCACGAGACTGTAGTGGATTAACCAGAGGATTTCTTCATTGCTTCATTGCACACACACACTACCCCCACTTTACGGCCTATAAGGAAACTTCGAACCCAGAACACTCTAAAAAAACCTTGGAGTAATCTTTTTTTCAAACAACCTTAAATTTCAAAATGACATTTACTGACTATTTCTTCACTCAGCCTCGCTCAAGAGCCCTAAATGCGAGTTTAGGGTAAAATTCTGTTTACATTCCTCCAAGTCATAAACCTCGGAGTTAATGTAAACATTTGGAACATTTGCAACACCATCACTAGGACGGGACTGCGGACTTAAGAGAGTGTCAAAACTTAATTAATGCCTTGGAAATTGTTAATTCACCAAATGTTGTACCAATTTAGGGGTTTGTGCCTAGTTATTTCTGCAATCACTTAGAAATAAGATTAATGAAATTAAGAGAAATGTTCTAAGCTTGGAAATTCCATTGACCGTTTGTAAGTGAGACTCTCTGCTCTCTGTTCACCAACCTCCCCCACCGTCGTAAATTCCGATGCCAGCCGCTTATCTAAGCACTCAGCAAAGGGGAGGAATTTCTCACTAAGAAGATTTTGCTTAAAATACATATATATTGACTATATAAAAAAGGTGTTTTATAGAATGTTTACTAAATAATGGTATATGTGTCTGGTATATGGTATATGTGTTTGGATGTGTCCTGATTGAATTCTCCTACACATTCAAGTCTGAATCAACAAGGTTTAATTAGCATTTGATAATATAGCTTTATTTGGTTATCAGTGGTTTAATCATGTATTATCTTTTAAGTGATTTAATTGGGTTTAAATAATAACATGACTCTTGATCTCTTTCTGACAGAGTACCATCCATCATTGTATTCCTAAGATTATCTTGAGTATTACAAAACTGTTTGTGGGCAAAATATATATATATTACATTTATTGTGATTCAATTGTAAGATTGTGTTTCCTGAATTTATCATCACAAACTGATATGCTGAAAAATGTATTTTGATCCACTGTTTAGTTGAGTTTTCTTTTGGTTGGGTCTATTAGAAAAATAGACCACTAGCTGATGCATGCTGACCATGTGAGGGGGGGGTTTATGGCCCTTTGTGAATCCCCACCAAAGTTTGAAATTGCTCCTAGACCAATCAAAACACAGACATTTGGGCCACAGGGCCAATCATAGCTCAGGGGCCAAACAGGCCACAGAGACTAATAGTTAAACTGGGCAGACACAGTTCAGTTTCCAGTTTAGAGTTTCCAGTTGAGTTTTGGGAGTTCAGGTCAGAGCAGTTGGAGGAGAAGCAGTGGGAGAAGGAGTTGGAGAAGATGAGTTGAGGAAAACAGTTAGAGGAGAGAGGTTAGGGAGCCCAGAGATGGAGAAAGGATAGACTGTTAGTTTAGTCATCTTAAGTTAGTTTTCTTAGACTAGTGCATTTAATCTTCAAGTATATTAATATTAGCTATCCTAGTTAAAATATCTAAGGTTATTTTACAATCTACGAAGCCAAGCATTATTCCATCTAAGTTTAGCTAAAGTACAGCTGAAAAGGAGATCCGCCAGATCCAACCCAGAAACCTGCGGTCCGGAGGCCACCAGCAAGCCAGCTGAGAGTGAAGGGATTTACCCTGTGGGTTCTAATGGGGCTCCGTGCTGACACAGGAAGTCAAACCACCCTTCAGACAGGCTCACGTGATCCTTTTTCGGGGTGAAGCAGCAGACGACCAACACAGACGGACGTCACCGAGGCCCACTTCAACACCTCAGAGTAAGGCAGAGCTGGGTTTTAATCTTTCGGCAGATGGTGTCTGTTGGTCATGGTTTGGGTCGGGTCTTTAATAGAGCGTCTTTAGTATAGATGACTCATTTTGAGTTGCTTGGTTGGAAATAAGAACTGGTTTCGTAGACTTAAAATGCCTTAGACCCTTATTTAGAAATATTCACTTAATAGTTCTATTAATCTTTATTCCTTTCATATCAGCATTATAACGTGTTTGTTCTTTTATTTCTCATTTATTATTCTACACTATGATTTGATATCTAATGGCTACATTTATGACTTTTTAATGAATTATTTACTCATATCTGTGTGATTTAATAAATACTTTTATTTTACAAAACCTGTCATTTCAGTGTGTTTTTCTGGATAACTTGGTTATGAAAATTTCTGTCACCTGTAGAAACCACACCCTGAGATGTCTTGTGTTATTAATTAATTTGATTAATTAATTAATTAATTCATTAATCTAATTAAATTAATTTAATAACTGGCGCCCAATAAAAAAATATTTCAACATCTCAATTAGCACCAGGTATTACACCACTGAGCCGCTACAAGACACTCTGAAGACATGACACTTTGATACAGTGTAAAGTAGTCAGTGTACAGCTTATATAACTGTACATTAACTGTTCCATCAAAATAACTCAAGACACAAAAATTAATGTCTAAACCACTGCAACAAAAGTGATGACATCAAGGAGCTGGTGGATATTAGACATCTTGTCCTCCATATTCTGTTTAAGGATGTACGACAGATGTTCAATTGGGTGGAACAAACTACCTTCCACTACCAGATCAGGAGAATCTCTCACTATCTTTAATAATAAACTCCTGAAGACTGAGCTCTTCAAAAAGCTCTTACTCTCCTAACACCTCTAACTAACTACCTTCTACTACCAGATCAGGAGAATCTCTCACTATCTTTAATAAACTCCTGAAGACAGAGCTCTTCAAAGAGCTCTTACTCTCCTAACACCTCTAACTAACTACCTTCTACTACCAGATCAGGAGAATCTCTCACTATCTTTAATAAACTCCTGAAAACAGAGCTCTTCAAAGAGCACTTACTCTCCTAACACCTCTAACTAACTACCTTCTACTACCAGATCAGGAGAATCTCTCACTATCTTTAATAATAAACTCCTGAAGACTGAGCTCTTCAAAAAGCTCTTACTCTCCTAACACCTCTAACTAACTACCTTCTACTACCAGATCAGGAGAATCTCTCACTATCTTTAATAAACTCCTGAAGACAGAGCTCTTCAAAGAGCTCTTACTCTCCTAACACCTCTAACTAACTACCTTCTACTACCAGATCAGGAGAATCTCTCACTATCTTTAATAAACTCCTGAAAACAGAGCTCTTCAAAGAGCACTTACTCTCCTAACACCTCTAACTAACTACCTTCTACTACCAGATCAGGAGAATCTCTCACTATCTTTAATAAACTCCTGAAGACAGAGCTCTTCAAAGAGCACTTACTCTCCTGATCAATTTCAAAATTATGATTAACTTTTAAAATGACAATAACCACTATATCATGTTATATCACAAGTTTGGATCCTATTGAAACCCACTGTATCATGTATTTGAGCTCAGACATGTCATTTAGGATCCTATTGAATCTTATTATAAACTTTTTACATTATTTCATGTTTATGGAATAACATCATACCATTAGGTATTTGGGTTTCCTAAAACCTCCCATGTTGGCATCTTGAGGATCATAAGTGCCTATATTTAAGACAATGAAGAAATACACATTTAAAAAAGAAATAAACACATGAACACACTATAACATTGAAACACTGTAATCGTTTATTGTATTTTATTATCAAATAAATAGAATTCATTTTCATTTTCAGCAGTATTTGAAGAACAATCATTAAAAAGGTGTGTGTATGAATGTGCATGTTACTGGGTCTGTATGTTTGTGCATAAGTGAGTGTGTTTTTGTGAGAGAAAATGTGTGTGAAGGGAAAAGTGTAAATGTGTGACTGTGTGTTTTTGTATGTGTATTTTTGCTGTTGTAAATTATTGTATTTTAACAAATAACAAATCATCATTGCTGTAACCAAGGATGGCTGATGACTGCATGTTTTCTGCAGTCTATATAGTTTTTGGGGTTTTCTGAGGTTAACCAGGCATCTAAAACATTCTTTATTCATAGTAACATCAACACAGTAACTTTACTCTTGATGTCTCATCTGCTGCCTCCATGCTCTCATCTGGCCTCTCTTTTTTAGCTTCTGATTTCTCCAGAAGTTTGCTTCAGTACCACCATGCTGTTGAAGATATGAATGTTTGGTGATTCTAATGGTCAAAGGTCATAAGGCTACGGCCAGAATATATTGTTCATACCTTCAGTCACAAAAATACCATGAGGCAGTCAGTTCAGCTACATCACTTCTGAGTTCCAACCATGATAACTACTGTGTTTTCCCTCAGCTTTATAGGTTCCATCATAGACTGATCTGCCACTGATCTGATCCATCACCTGTGTTACTTAGCATTGCCAGCAGTGACTGTGAACATCTAGAATACACATGGGCCCTTTGGAGCTCCATTATTTATGGAAGATATTTTTTGAGTACACTGCAATAATTGCACAGCCCATAGTGGTCCATGGGATCAGTCAACTGTAGCAGTTTCTTTTTTGGGTTTTCATTGAGTGTACTGCAAGTGGCTCTGCGGGTTCAAATCAGTGAAAAACCTCCTGCTTCTTGCTAATCCTTAGGGGCCCATTATTTTCTGTGGCTGGGCACATGGGCTCTGATTTCTGTTTAGAGGATTTGTCCTGATGCATTTGTGTGCTCACACTTGTCTTTTATATCATTTTGTGTCCCTCAAATTCAGGGGGACAAAAGTGTCAGGGTCCAGGAAGAGCACCAGGTTATTAACTCATGCCAAAGGTTGCAAAACAATACAAATATGTTGTAATCAATAAATATTAGTGTGAATGCACCAGTGTCAAAGATTATTCCCACAGTGAGCACTGATATGGTTACTGTATAACTGGAAGTGTCCTCTGTTGACAAAAACTATTTCCATTATCTGGGCAGTGATATGGTTTCTCTCCACTGTGAGTCCTCTGGTGTTGATGGAGATGACTCTGTTGATTAAAACGTTTCCCACAGTTTGAGCAATGATACGGTTTCTCTCCAGTGTGAATGCGCTGGTGTTGTTGAAGTTGACTCTGTTGACTAAAACTCTTTCCACACTCTGAGCACTGATATGGTTTCTCTCCAGTGTGAATGCGCTGGTGTTTTTTTAGATTAAACTTTCGATTAAAACTCTTCCCACAGTCTGAGCAGTGATATGATTTTTCCCCTGTGTGAATGCTCTGGTGTAAATGAAGAGAACTTGGATGACTAAAACTCTTCCCACAGTTTGAGCAGTAATACGGTTTCATTGTAGTGTGAATGATCTGGTGTATTTTGAGAGAATTTTGTTGATTAAAACCTTCCCCACAGTTTGAGCATTGATACGGTTTCTCTCCAGTGTGAATGCGTCGATGTTGTTGGAGGTGACTCAGTCGATTAAAGCACTTTCCACAGTCTGAGCACTGATATGGTTTCTCTCCAGTGTGAATACGCTGGTGTTCTTGAAGATGACCTTGTCGATGGAAGCTCTTCCCACAGTCGGAGCACTGATAAGGTTTCTCTCCGGTGTGAATGCTCTGGTGTAGTTGGAGTGTTCTCTGTTGACTAAAACTTTCCCCACACTCTGAACAATAATAAGGTTTCTCTCCAGTGTGAATGCGCTGGTGTTGTTGGAGTGTGTTGTGTCGATTAAAACTTTTCCCACAAACTGAGCAGAGATAGGGTTTTACTCCAGTGTGAATAGTCTGGTGTTGTTGGAGTTTCCTCTGTTGACTAAAAGTTTTTCCACAGTCTGAGCACTGATATGGTTTCTCTCCTGTGTGAATGCGCTGATGGTGTTGGAGATTACTAGGTCTATTAAAACTTTGCCACACTGTGAGCACTGATATAACTTCACTCCACTGTGAATGAGCTGGTGTTGTTGGAGATGACTCCGTTGACTAAAACTCTTCCCACAGTCTGAACACTGATATGGTTTCTCCCCTGTGTGAATGCGCTGGTGTGTTTGGAGATTAATCAGTTGACTGAATCTCTTCCCACAGTCTGAACACTGATATGGTTTCTCCCCTGTGTGAATGCGCTGGTGTGTTTGGAGATTAATCAGTTGACTGAATCTCTTACCGCAGTCTGAGCAGTGATATGGTTTCTCTCCAGTGTGAACACGGTGGTGTTGTTGTAGGTGATTCAGTGTAGTAAAACTCTTCCCACAATCTGAGCAGTGGAAGGGTTTTTCCCCAGTGTGAATGCGCTGATGTATTTGGAGATGACTCTGCGTAGTAAAGCTCCTCCCACAGTGTGAGCACTGATAAGGTTTCTCTCCAGTGTGAATGCGCTGGTGTATTTTAAGATGATCCTGTGTAATAAAACTCCTCCCACACACTAAGCAGTGATGCGGTTTCTCTCCAGTGTGAATGCGCTGGTGTATTGTTAGATGACCTTGTGTAGTAAATCTCTTCCCACAGTCTGAGCAGTGATGAGATTTCTTCTTTGTACTTTTATGCATGTGTCTGTGAGGTGTAGAAGAAGTTGTTTGTTGAATGTTGGAACTTTCTCTGGAGGCCATGCTGGTTCCCTCTATCAGCAGCTTAATGTCTTCATGAACACTTGTGATTGTGTGCATTTGTGAAGCAATTTGAACCAGCTAGCAACAGCAACACTAGAAGCAGAAGAAGACCTGGAAAAAGACAGCATTCCCTCCTGGAAGAAACAAATAAAAAAGTTGAATTACTGAGGTACAATTATTATTTTTAATATACTGGCATTACTGAGGTAAAATTATTATTAGAATACCATTACTGTGGTACCATTATTATTAGAATAGCATTGCTGAGGTAAAATTATTAGAATTGCATTACTGAGGTACAATTATTTTTATATTGGCATTACTGATGTATAATTATTATTAGAAAAAACTTTACTAAGGCAAAACTATTATATGAATAGCATTTTTAGAATGCCATTACTGAGGTGAAATTATTATTTAAATTGCACTTACCAAGGTAAAAATATTATAGTAGCATTACTAAGATTGAATTCTTTTCAAAATTGCATTACTGAGGAAAAATATTATTAAAATAGCATTACTGACGTAATTTATTATTAGAATTACATTGCTGAGGTAAAATTATTACAGTGGCTTTGCTCAAGGTATAGGATTCAAGCTAAAATTATGTAAAATATACTAATAAAATGGCATTACTAAGGTAAAATGATAATTACAATCATTACAATGCCTACAAGGTGATGACAGAGCAGCCCCCTCCTACCTGCACTCACTCCTAAAGGTCTATGTTACCTCCCTACCTCCTCCAGTAAACGTCATCTTGCTTTACCAAACATTCACACAAAGCAATCCAGACTGTTCTCATACAGAGTTTCTCAATCGTGGAACAAACTATGGCATTTCTGAGGTAAAAGTATTATAAGAATAGCACTACTGAGGTATTACTCAAGTAGAAATATTGGTATGACTGCATTGTGAGGTAAAATTATTATTAGTATAACATTACTCAGATAGAATTATTATTAGAATATCATTACTAAGGTAAAATGATTATTAAAACAGCTTAACTGACATGCAATTACCATCAGAATAACATTGCTGAAATAAAATTATTATTAAAACGGCATTACTGTGGTTAAATGTAAATATTATAACTGCATTGCTGGGGTATGATTCTTGGTAAATTTTTATTAGAAAAGCATTATTGACATAAATTATTACTAAATTATTAAAATTGCACTGTTGGGGTAAAAATATTACTAGAACATCATTGCTGAGGTACAATTATTATTCAAATGGCATTGCTCAGGTAAACGTATTATTAGAATAACATTGCTGAGGTAAAATTATTATTATTATTGCACTACAGAGTTAAAATTATTATTAGTATAGAATTACTGAATTACAATTTTTATTAGAATTGCATTGCAGAGGAAATTTATTATTAGTTTTGCATTACCGAAATAAAATTATTATTAGAATAGAATTACTAAGGTTTAATATTATTAAATATATTATTGCTGAAGTTACAGTATTAGTAGAATATCATTACTGAGGTAAAATGATCATTATAATTGCATTATTGAAGTAAAAGTATTATTAAATTGACATTGCTGAAGTTAATTTTTATTAGAATATCATTACTGAGGTAAAATGATCATTATAACTGCATTGCCGAGATGAACTGGTAAGCAGAGTAGAGTTTATAAACAATAGAATAAAATTAATGCTTTAAAAACCTGAGAATTATTATTAGTTAAATAAAGCAGATTTCCTGTAAATCTGAATATTCCTGATACAGCCAGAACACAAACAGCTGACTATATTACTGCTCTGTTCTACAGTGTAAATATAAAGATATGTATTAATCATATTTATATATTTAATATAATTTTATTTACTTACAGATAAACAGCAGAATTCCCACATCAACAACCCGCAGCGTGTTACACCTAAACCTGTCCCCCCCGGAACAACTTCTCCCCACAACTCAGTTCCGCGCGGCTCGCCCGGGGTTTCGGTTCGGGGGGAGGTTCGAACCGACCTGCTGCTAGTGACGGTGTTCCAAACCACTGTTTCAAAGTCCGTATCAAAAGGGGAAAGCCACGTGACTGTTCCTAAAACGGGTTTCGTTACGTCACGCAGTTTCGATTCGTTTTAGTCCGCGGTTAAGTTTAAGCAGCTGGTCTGAGATCAGAATGCTTGATCTCATATCTGCCCAGAGAAAAAGAAGACCCTATGGATCACTGGCTCAGACACTCTGCCGTCTTTCCTCATTCGTTTCAATTATAAAAAAATATCTCTCAATTCCAGCAACCCAGCAGTCCAAGCACTGTGGAACAGATCCTGTTTATTAATAAAAACAACTGATTACTTGAAATGTTTAATAAATAAAGTATTACACAAGCATTTCCCTACCTTGCAATGTAAAATGAATAATGTCAGCTATATAAATCCACTGACTGTGTATCAAAATGTAAAATACATCTTAATGACATAAAAAAAACCCTGTTCTCTGCAAAATGATATGTTTTCATGACTCAATTAGGGACAAAACATGCTATGGGGGAATATTTCTTTAATTTATCATAAAAAAACACATCACTTCTGTTTCTGTTAAGAAAAAGATTTAGGCCCTGGTTGACCACTAGATGTCACAGTGGCGTGTAATGATTCGAACGTTTCACAAGATCGAATCATTTTCCAAATCAATTGGTTCATTTGATTCGATCTCCCAAAAGCCCCATTTTTGCCATCACTACCTGCTGCCCATTTAACGTTTAACCCCTCCAGTTCCGCTTTATTATACACACACTGAAACTCTTCAGATTCAGATTAGTGAGTTTAACCTTTATAACAGAGACTGACTCAATAATTTAATAATTCTATAAAATAATTAATTTATTCACTCACTTTTTAACTCAAAAACTCGCTATTCGGCTTAATAATTCAATTATGAATTAATTCACTCACTTACTCTTTAACTCATTGTCACTCAATTTAATAATTCACTCAATAATTTAATAATTAATAAATTTACTCACTCTTTAACTCAATACCTCATTAATTCACTCAATAATCCAATCATTAATTTACTCACTTACTCTTTAACTCAATAACTCATTAATGTGCTCAATTTAATAATTCACGAAATAATTAATGATTCACTCACTCGCTCAATAACTCATCAATTCACTCCATAAGTCAACAATTCAACAATTCACTCAATAGTTCACTAATTTATTGAATCATTCACTCAATAATCCATCTATTAATGCATTCATTAATAAAAACTGCAAAACAAAAACACTTTTCTCATTATAAAGAATAAAGCAATAAAAGAACTAGCAATAAAGAATCTGGACCAACCCTTCACCATAATCACATTTATTTAATACCAAACTTTTGTTAATCACATATTTTTTCAATTAATTACATTATTAAAAAATCATATTTATGATGATTGTTACTCTTTTTTAAATGGCACTAAACCTCTGACCCGGCGATGCTGCAGCATGACTAAACCTCTGACCCGGCGATGCTGCAGCATGACTAAACCTCTGACCCGGCGATGCTGCAGCATGACTAAACCTCTGACCCGGCGATGCTGCAGAATGACTAAACCTCTGACCCGGCGATGCTGCAGCATGACTAAACCTCTGACCCGGCGATGCTGCAGAATGACTAAACCTCTGACCAAATGGTACTGCAGCGGGACTAAACCTATAACCTGGTGGTGCTGCAGTGGGAATGAACTTCTGACCCAGTGGTGCTGCAGCAGGACTTTCACTGTGCAAATATTTATGTAAAAAAAACCTTTATTAATTAGCAACTGAGCGGAGCTTCATCAATCTACAGATTTTAGATCAGCTGAGTCACAATTTAGAGTTAAACAGATCTTGTTATTGATTTTAGAGCTGCTGCAGAGCATCCTAATATCACAACCATGTTATCGTCACTTACATAATGCGACCATACTGTCTCTAAGACACTCTGCCCTACAAACAGTAACAATAATAACAAAAATAATACTACGTGCATTTAATATAGACTTTCTCATACATAAGGTCACTTTTTAAAGCTGTAAAAAAGAAATAAATAATGCATTCTGAAAGCAGAAAATGGAGGTACAATCACTGTGAAACGATAAATGTGAGGACTGTTACAGTTTTTTGTTTGGAAGGAGTAAATTGGATCTGAGAACCAAGTGTATCACTCTACAGCCCCGCGGAACGTTAAGTCAGGCAGTAAAGCAATGCAGAGGTTCTCTGGTTCGTCCCCCTAGTGTCTTCCTGTTGTGCTACACGCTGGACGTCCTGCTGCGGGCAGAGCCTTTACGGACTGGTACTCCACGCTGGTGTCGGGTGCAGAAGGCATACAGTGCAGCGAGGGGAATGCAGCTCACTGATGACACCAGGAGAACCCCGATGAAGGCCTGGCCAAACACCGGGTACTCCGTCACCACCAACCTGCCCTGCAGGAAACACAACCAGAAGTGAATACACTGTGTCCTGCTCAAACATGAGATAAAGATCTGAGTTTACAGGTTGTTTTATGTATACATTAATGTTTTAACGTTTTAAATCTGATAATTTGATAAATCGTAAAAAGAAAGAGCCAAAAAAAAAAATATGTTCAACTGCACAGTATAAACATTTCAATTCATTTAAATTAGACGCCTCCCCCAGTGATTAAATAGACCCCACCCCCTGAGTGGTTAATTAGACACCTCTGCACACCTCTGCACCCGCCCCAGGTTACCTTTTCCTTATCCCAGGCCTGGTAGGTGGGCACCCCTCCCTGGATGTAGTTGATGATGTAGAAGATGAAGAGGCTAATTAGCAGCAGTGGACTGACCGCCGCCCACATCACCTTCCAGTACCAACCAGGTCTCCGCCCCAACATGTCCTCAACATCTTTCTCAAACCTGAAAGCAAACAGAGGAGCCCCATCACCCCAACTCACTCCAACTCACACCAAATCACTCCAGCTCACCCCACATTCCAACTCACTACATCTCATCCCAAAACAACCCAACTCACCCCACATGACAGCTCACCCCAAATCACCCCACATTCCAACTCACTACATCTCACCCCAAAACAACCCAACTCACCCCACATTACAGCTCACCCCAAATCACCCCATATTCCAACTCACTACATCTCACCCCAAAACAACCCAACTCACCCCACATTACAGCTCACCCCAAATCACCCACACTCCAACGCATTCCACTCTAAAATCACGCCACACACTGCAACTCACTCAAACTTACTCCGTATTCCAACTCACCTCTCACTGCAACTCATTGCCACTCATCCCACACCCGACTTACACAAATTACTCCATACTTTAACCCCAACTCACTTCAACCCACCCCACAATCCATCACCCTAACTCACAGCAACTCAATCCAACTCAGCCCACATTTAAATTCACTTCAACTCACTCTTACACACCATCTGACTTCAACTCGCCCCATCCTCCAATCTCACCCGATTTACCTCAACTCACCCCACACCTCAACCCTATCACCCAATCTCACTACAATTCACCACACACCCGACTCACGCAAATTACTCCACACTCTAACCCAAACTCACTTCAACTCACCCCACAATCCATCACCTTAAATCACCTCAACTCACCCCAACTCACCCTATCACCCAGTTTCACCACAATTCACCCCACATTGCAACTGGCTCCAACTCACATCACAATATAATTCACCCCTAACTCCAACTCACCCTAAATTCAACACCCCAAATCACCCCTCAATCCAACTCACCTCAACTCACCCCACCCTCCACACAAACCCACGAGACCCAGCAGGCAGGTCAGGGTAAGGGGGTAAAGCACAGTTAAAGGGGGGGGGGGGGGGTAAAGCTTGGGTTTGGGGTAAAGCAGGGTTTAGGGGTAAAGCAGGGTTAGTGGGTGCAGCAAGGTTTAGGGGTAAAGCAGGGTTTAGGGGTAAAGCAGGGTTAGTGGGTGCAGCAAGGTTTAGGGGTAAAGCAGGGTTTAGGGGTAAAACAGGGTTAGTGGGTACAGCAGGGTTGGTGTAAAGCAGGGTTAGAGGGTAAAGCAGGGTTGGGCAGTAAAGCACAGTTTAGGGGTAAAGCAGGGTTAGGGTAAAGTAGGGTTAGTGGGTACAGCAGCATTGGGGGGTAAGGCAGGGTTGGGCGGTAAAGCAGGGTTGGGCGGTAAAGCAGGGTTGGGGTAAAGCACGGTTTAGGGGTAAAGCAGGGTTAGGGGTAAAGCAGGGTTAGTAGGTACAGCAGGGTTGGGGGGTAAGGCAGGGTTAGTAGGTACAGCAGGGTTGGGGGTAAGGCAGGGTTGGGGTAAAGCAGGGTTGGGGTAAAGCAGGGTTGGGGTAAGGCAGGGTTTAGGGGTAAAGCAGGGTTAGGGGTAAAGCAGGGCTAGTAGGTACAGCAGGGTTGGGGGGTAAGGCAGGGTTAGTAGGTACAGCAGGGGTAAGGCAGGGTTGGGGGTAAAGCAGGGTTGGGGTAAGGCAGGGTTGGGGGTAAAGCAGGGTTGAGGGGTAAAGCAGGGTTGGGCGGTAAAGCAGGGTTGGGGTAAAGCAGGGTTGGGGTAAGGCAGGGTTGGGGGTAAAGCAGGGTTAGGGGTAAAGCAGGGTTAGTGGGTACAGCAGGGTTGGGGTAAGGCAGGGTTGGGGGGTAAAGCAGGGTTGGGCGGTAAAGCAGGGTTAGTGGGTACAGCAGGGTTGGGGTAAGGCAGGGTTGGGGTAAAGCAGGGTTGGGGGTAAAGCAGGGTTGGGCGGTAAAGCAGGGTTAGGGGTAAAGCAGGGTTAGTGGGTACAGCAGGGTAGGGGTAAAGCAGGGTTGGGGTAAAGCAGGGTTAGGGGTAAAGCAGGGTTAGTGGGTACAGCAGGGTTGGGGTAAGGCAGGGTTGGGGTAAAGCAGGGTTGGGGGTAAAGCAGGGTTGGGCGGTAAAGCAGGGTTGGGGGTAAAGCAGGGTTGGGGTAAGGCAGGGTTAGGGGTAAAGCAGGGTTAGTGGGTACAGCAGGGTTGGGGGTAAAGCAGGGTTGGGGGTAAAGCAGGGTTGGGCGGTAAAGCAGGGTTGGGGTAAAGCAGGGTAGGGGTAAAGCAGGGTTGGGGTAAATCAGGGTTAGGGGTAAAGCAGGGTTAGTGGGTACAGCAGGGTTGGGGTAAGGCAGGGTTGGGGGGTAAAGCAGGGTTGGGGGTAAAGCAGGGTTGGGGTAAATCAGGGTTGGTGGGTAAAGCAGGGTTTATGGGGCGGGGCTGTACCTCTTTAGACCATATATGTAGGACACGGTGAAGACCTCGATCAGGACGATGAAGAGCAGAGAGAATGTTGCACCGTATTCATTAAACATCGTAAACCAGTAATTACCCGCCGGCGTGGTGAACCCGATTCCCAGCAGCAAGCAGAACGCACACACCAGACCTGCAGATCAACACACACACACACATACTGGATTACTGTTCAGATACAGCAGATAGAGATTAGGATAATTCATACTGAATTTCACTACAGATATATCAAGAAGAGATTAAGATAATTCATACTGGACAGGGACATGCACAGGAATCTTGAAGGGCAGTTGCTCTAACCTGAAGAAAGGTTTTTTGCTACCTAAACGTGGCACAGTAGGTGCTGTCAGATTATTTAGGATCACTAAACGTCCTAAACTCGACGACATTGGATTTTAGAGAAGTTGATTGTGATCATTTCTTGTAATACTGTGAAGGCTACATTTCAAGCTCACCTTCAGGGCAGTCGCTCTACTCCCACGGCATCTTCAAACCCCTCTTGGGTCTCTGCTAGTCGGCTGAAGCGCCGACCGGTCGTGTGCTGCGCTTTTTTTCTAGTGAAGCGTGCTGTGTGTCCCCCACTACGCCCGCGGCCCTCCCTTTTGCCTATCTCTCGAGGTGTCTGAATCTGAATGATTGACTCTGAAAACTTTGTTTTACGAAACTTCAATCAAAATTTCGAATTATGAAAAAAATCTTGTTGAAAAATGAAATCATATTTGCCTATATTATCAATAGCAATATCAATATCAGCCAAGGACAGCAAAAGCGCAGTTGCCCAAGCACATTGGGCCATAGCGTCTGCACGTCACTGATACTGGATTCATTTTCTTACCACCTTATGTGATCAGCAACCTGTGAATTTGGCCCACAGGATTTTACAGGATCCCTCTCTTATTATGTTTTCTGAATTTGACTGGCTTTTCTTCAGGACGCTGTAAGACACAGAGGAGGAAAACCACCTTCCTCTCCAGAGCAATTCAGCCCTTAAATGCTGAAAACTGACTGTTCAACAGAACTGATGTTGGAACAGTTATTTACCATTGTATCTGTGAATGTGTTTGTGTATTGTATGAATAATTTTTTGGAGGGAGTCCTGTGTGAGCTACACTCTATGCCCTAATTGTCCCTTGGGGACAAATAAAGGAATCTGAATCTGAATTACTCACCGTTCAGGGTCTCGTTGCTGAAGCTGCGGGCGAGTGGTTTAAAGTCTCGGAGGGGGGTTATGATGGCCATCACGTTTCCCAGCATGCTCCCCATCCCCAGCAGCAGCAGCATGAAGAAGTACAGCACTGACCACAGCTGGGCAGCCGGCATGTTTGTAATGGCTTCACTGTAAACAATGAAAGCCAGACCAGTTCCCTCCACCGCCTGAGAACAGAACACACCGATTCACTCTACAGATGTGAATCTAGATCTGATCCAATCGCCATCGCTCGCCTGAGAGAGAGAGTCATGTGACCTTATGACCTCAGTGTACTATTATCAAAAAATGCTCATTTCAGGGCATTGTTTACTAACCGCACAACAGTTACGGTAAAAATATCTAACTATTTTAGCTTCTAACTCTTCTCATAACTGTAGTAAACCAGGATTCCAGAATCAGGCAGTGAATTCAGAACCACCTGCTGCAATACATTTCTTAGGAGGCAGAACTTAAGGCTCTTTCCATTCACCACCACTGTTCTGGCTGGGTAGAGTCTGGAAGGATCTGACTGGGCCGTAGAGTCAGGTAGGTTGTGAATGGACTGTAGAGTCAGGGAGGTTCTGACTGGGCCATAGAGTCAGGTAGGTTGTGACTGGACTGTAGAGTTGGAGAGGTTCTGATTCATTCATAGAGTCAGGGCTGTATAGTCCAGGAGGTTCTGACTGGGCTGTAGAATTGGGGAGGTTCTGATTTGTCCGTAGAGTCAGGGCCGTAGAGTCAGGGAGGGTCTGACTGAGTCGTAGAGTCAGGGAGGTTCTGACTGGGCCGTAGAGTCAGGGAGGTTCTGACTGAGTCGTAGAGTCGGGGAGGATCTGACTGGGCCATAGAGTCGGGGAGGATCTGACTGGGCCGTAGAGTCTGGGAGGTTCTGACTGAGTCGTAGAGTCGGGGAGGATCTGACTGGGCCGTAGAGTCTGGGAGGTTCTGACTGAGTCGTAGAGTCGGGGAGGATCTGACTGGGCCATAGAGTCGGGGAGGATCTGACTGGGCCGTAGAGTCTGGGAGGTTCTGACTGAGTCGTAGAGTCAGAGGTTCTGACTGGGCCTTAGAGTCGGGGAGGATCTGACTGGGCCGTAGAGTCGGGGAGGATCTGACTGGGCCGTAGAGTCGGGGAGATTCTGACTGGGCCGTAGAGTCAGGGAGGTTCTGACTGGGCCGTAGAGTCAGGGAGGTTCTGACTGGGCCTTAGAGTCAGGGAGGATCTGACTGGGCCGTAGAGTCTGGGAGGTTCTGACTAGGCCGTAGAGTCAGGGAGGTAAACAGAGTAAACGCTGTAACTGGTGGGTTACTGATTGGAGGACGGTTCTGTAATGAAGTGAATCTTTAATTAATTCCAGGTAAATTTGCTCTCGCTCGCCCAGCATTCCTCTCTCGCCTCGGCTACTCTCACATTTACTGATTAGATAAACTGGGAGCTGGGAGCACTGGCCTTCCTCTGGGAACGCACTGGGAATGGTTAACCCACTGGACTGGTTCTGTTTGTTTATTCTAAAGTTAATAAATAAATATTTACAGCCCAGATGAAGAATTTCACACGACCGGGTTTAAAATGAATCTCAGATCAAAGTTGATTCTTCCGTGGTCGAGCATTTTACTAAACTCTCTCTCTCTTCACCAGTAAACCCTTTAAAACCAACCTATCGTACTTCGTATAGTGTTTGATACAGTAAGTGTGATAAATAATTGTATTCAGTTATTATGTATGTATATAAAAAAATATATAAACATGTTAGTATAGGAAATACATAATTCATTGTGTAAATAATTCCTACGTTATACATCATTCTTAATAATATCTTGTCTAATTATTTTTTCTGCGCCCTGGTGGATAATCTTTGCATTGCATGTACCAGAAATGAGCTGTTAAAGTGGGTCTGATGGTCCGTACCGTGTCTAACTCCTGCTCCAGGCTACAGTGCTCCACACGGGACGAGATCAGTCCAAACTGGTCCGGGTGGGTCTGGTTCAACTCAGAGATCCAGAAGCTGATGTTCTGTTTATGAATGGATTCTTCAGCCAGATCAAACGTATTGATCAGCAGCAGCTTCATCCTGCAGATCCAGAGAATTAACAACAATCAGAACCAACAACCATCAAACCAACAATCAGAACCAACAACCATCAAACCAACAATCAGAACCCACAACCATCAAACCAACAATCAGAACCCACAACCATCAAACCAACAATCAGAACCAATAACCATCAAACCAACAATCAGAACCAATAACCATCAAACCAACAATCAGAACCAACAACCATCAAACCAACAATCTGAAACAATAACCATCAAACCAACAATCAGAACCAATAACCATCAAACCAACAATCAGAACCAATAACCATCAAACCAACAATCAGAACCAACAACCATCAAACCAACAATCAGAACCAATAACCATCAAACCAACAATCAGAACCAATAACCATCAAACCAACAATCAGAACCAATAACCATCAAACCAACAATCAGAACCAATAACAATCAAACCAACAATCAGAAACAATAACCATCAAACCAACAATCAGAACCAATAACCATTAAACCAACAATCAGAACCAAGGCCAGTGATTAGCATTTTAGAATACTATATTCTCCACTTATTGGGTGTGGCCTCCAAAGGCTGGGGTAGGCGGGGTTTATGGTCTGTGATGTAATAGTTTTAGGACTTCAGCTGAAGTTTATTTTTCATATGTGATTCTAATGATCAAACTCAGGGGGGCATTACTGCATCCCCTCGGCTCCGGGACAAAGTCTGGATAACTGCAGGTTGGAACAATGCAGTTTCTGATTAAATCTAAACTCGACTTGGAATCAATCCAGTTTCTGATTAAATCTGTACTCGACCTGAAACCAATCCAGTTTCTGATTAAATCTAAACTCGACCTGAAACCAATCCAGTTTCTGATTAAATCTAAACTCGACCTGAAACCAATCCAGTTTCTGATTAAATCTAAACTCGACCTGGAATCAATCCAGTTTCTAATTAAAGCTAAACCCGACCTGGAATTAATCCAGTTTCTGAATAAATCTAAACTTGACCTGAAACCAATCCAGCTTCTAATTAAAGCTAATCCTGACCTGGAACTGTTACTGGTCCAGATTCTGATTAAATTTAAACTTGACCTGAAATTAATCCAGTTTCTAATTAAAGCTAAACCCAACCTGGAACTGTAACTAGTCGGGATTCTGATAAAATCTGAACTCGACCTGAAACTATTCCAGTTTCTGATTAAAGCTAAACTTAAACCAGAACCGATCCAACTTCTAATTAAAGCTAAACCTGACCCGGAACCGTAATTGGTCCAAATTCTGATTAAATCTAAACTTGACCTGGAACCAATCCAGTTTCTGATTAAATCTAAACCAGACCCAGAACCAATATTAGATATTACACATATCTGATCACTTGTCTGAGTAATTATTTATTTGATCACCAGTCTGATCACCTGTCTGATCATCTGTCTGATCACCTGTCTGGGTAACTATCTGAGTAGTTGTCTGGTTACTTTTCTGATTAGCTGTCTGACCAGCGGTCTAGTTACCTGTCTGGTCAGATGTCTGATCACCTGTTTGATCACCTGTCTGATTAGCTGTCTGATCATGTATCTGATCATCTGTTTGATCAGCTGTGTGATTACATGTCTGATCACATATCTGATGGATGCTCTGCTGACCTCTCCAGGCAGTTCTCGTAGTTGTAGGTGGCTTTGAAGCCGTAGATGGAGAAGGTGACGACGCTGGCGAAGATGGAGGTTCCGCTGTTGATGAGCGACACAGCGATGGCTTGCTTCTCAAAGTCATTATTGTGATGGTTGTAGCTGGAGAACGCGATGAGGGAACCGAACCCCAGACCCAGCGAGAAGAAGATCTGAGTGGCAGCATTAATCCACGTCTGAGGATTCGCCAGCTGCTCTAACTGCACACAAACATTAATCTAGAATGTTTTTCTGTATCTACTGTATCTGTACAATAGTCCAGTATTCATGTTCTAATCTTATGTATCTGTAGAGTCATCCAGTATGTATTACCATAATCTATCTCTACTGTATCTGTAGTTATCCAGTATGTATTATCATAATCTGTATATATTGTCTATCTGTATTTACTGTATCTGTAGAATAATCAAGTATTCATTATTCTAATCTCTATGTTCTGTATCTGTAGCTATCCAGTATATATTATTATTATTATACATGGAGTAGTGTGATGGAGCTGCAGCCATTATTTATGGGGTAATCATTCACATCAGAGCCTGGTCTGTCTGATAATCTAGCTCTTGTGGGGCTGGTTACAATCAAATCCTCCTCACAGCAATGTTCTGGAATCTGGAGTAAAGTCTTGTAGGAAGAATAAAGTTTGCCATTGCAGCAAATAGGAACAAACTCCCCACTAATCCCCCTGATTTCAGAAGTAAAAGTTGTGGACAGGAAGTGTTTGAAGTTTGATACCTTTGGCGTGAACATGTACTTGACTCCATTCAGAGCGCCGTGCAGCGTCACCCCGCGGATCAGGTACACCAGCAGGACCAGGTACGGGAAGGTGGCGGTGAAGTACACGACCTGCAGATCAGAATCATTAATCACTCAGCGTCCAATCAAATGCCACCTCAGCTTCCAGCAGGAAGAGGGTTTTATTAATTGTTGAGACGTTACTCTGATCCTCACTGAAGGTGAACACAGTACACAGCACAACAAGCTCCGCCCACAGTTCAAACAGCAGGAAAAACATAGAACCATGAGAACGTGTATTGCACCAAATTCCCCCAGAGAGCTGGAGGAGTGAGATGTGGGGGAGTGAGAAGTGGGGGAGTGAGATGTGGGGGAGTGAGATGTGGAGGAGTGACATGTGGGGGAGCGAGATGTGGGGGGGTGAGATGTGGGGGAGTTAGGTGTGGATGAGTGAGATGTAGGGGAGTGGGATGTGGGGGAGTGAGATGTGGGGGAGTTAGATGTGGGGGAATGAGATGTGGAGGAGTGAGATGTGGGGGAGTGAGATGTGGAGGGAGTGAGATGTGGAGGAGTGAGATGTGGAGAAGTGAGATGTAGGGGAGTAAGATGTGGGGTAGTGAGATGTGGGGGAGTGCGACTTGGGGGAGTGAGATGTGGAGGAGTGAGATGTAGAGGAGTGAGATGTGGGGGAGTGAGATGTGGAGGAGTGAGATGTAGGGGAGTGAGATGTGGAGGTGTGAGATGTGGGGAACTGAGATGTGGGGGAGTGGGATGTGGAGGAGTGAGATGTGGGGTAGTGAGATGTGGGGGAGTGAGATGTGGAGGAGTGAGATGTGGGGGAGTGAGATGTGGGGGAGTGAGATGTGGGGGAGTGGGATGTGGGGGAGTGGGATGTGGGGGAGTGGGATGTGGGGGAGTGGGATGTGGGGGAGTGAGATGTGGGGGAGTGAGATGTGGGGGAGTTAGATGTGGATGAGTAAGATGTGGAGGAGTGAGATGTGGGGGAGTGAGAAGTGGGGGAGTGAGATGTGGGGGAGTGAGATGTGGGGGAGTGAGATGTGGGGGAGTGAGATGTGGGGGAGTGGGATGTGGATGAGTGAGATGTGGGGGAGTGGGATGTGGGGGGGTTAGATGTGGATGAGTGAAATGTGGGGAGTGGGCTGTGGATGAGTGAGATGTGGATGAGTGAGATGTGGAGGAGTGGGATGTGGGGGAGTGGGATGTGGGGGAGTGGGATGTGGGGGAGCTAGATGTGGGGGAGTGAGATGTGGGGGAGTGGGTTGTGGGGGAGTGAGATGTGGGGGAGTGAGATGTGGGGGAGTGGGATGTGGATGAGTGAGATGTGGGGGAGTGGGATGTGGGGGAGTGAGATGTGGAGGAGTGAGATGTGGGGGAGTGAGATGTGGGGGAGTGAGATGTGGGGGAGTGGGATGTGGAGGAGTGAGATGTGGGGTAGTGAGATGTGGGGGAGTGAGATGTGGGGGAGTGAGATGTGGGGGAGTGGGATGTGGGGGAGTGGGATGTGGAGGTTTGAGATGTGGGGGAGTGGGATGTGGGGGAGTGAGATGTGGGGGAGTGAGATGTGGGGGAGTTAGATGTGGATGAGTAAGATGTGGAGGAGTGAGATGTGGGGGAGTGAGATGTGGGGGAGTGAGATGTGGGGGAGTGAGATGTGGGGGAGTGGGATGTGGATGAGTGAGATGTGGGGGAGTGGGATGTGGGGGGGTTTGATGTGGATGAGTGAAATGTGGGGAGGGGGGTGTGGATGAGTGAGATGTGGATGAGTGAGATGTGGAGGAGTGGGATGTGGGGGAGTGGGATGTGGGGGAGTGGGATGTGGGGGAGCTAGATGTGGGGGAGTGAGATGTGGGGGAGTGGGTTGTGGGGGAGTGAGATGTGGGGGAGTGAGATGTGGGGGAGTGGGATGTGGATGAGTGAGATGTGGGGGAGTGGGATGTGGGGGGGTTAGATGTGGATGAGTGAAATGTGGGGAGTGGGCTTTGGATGAGTGAGATGTGGATGAGTAAGATGTGGAGGAGTGGGATGTGGGGGAGTGGGATGTGGGGGAGTGGGATGTGGGGGAGCTAGATGTGGGGGAGTGAGATGTGGGGGAGTGGGTTGTGGGGGAGTGAGATGTGGGGGAGTGAGATGTGGGGGAGTGGGATGTGGGGGAGTGAGATGTGGAGGAGTGGGATGTGGGGGAGTGGGTTGTGGGGGAGTGAGATGTGGAGGAGTGAGATGTGGGGGAGTGGGATGTGGGGGAGTGAGATGTGGATGAGTGAGATGTGGGGGAGTTAGATGTGGGGGAGTGAGATGTGGGGGAGTGAGATGTGGGGGAGTGAGATGTGGGGGAGTGGGATGTGGGGGAGTGGGATGTGGGGGAGTGAGATGTGGAGGAGTGAGATGTGGGGGAGTGGGTTGTGGGGGAGTGGGATGTGGGGGAGTGAGATGTGGGGGAGTGAGATGTGGGGGAGTGGGATGTGGGGGAGTGGGATGTGGAGGTTTGAGATGTGGGGGAGTGGGATGTGGGGGAGTGAGATGTGGGGGAGTGAGATGTGGGGGAGTTAGATGTGGATGAGTAAGATGTGGAGGAGTGAGATGTGGGGGAGTGAGATGTGGGGGAGTGAGATGTGGGGGAGTGAGATGTGGGGGAGTGGGATGTGGATGAGTGAGATGTGGGGGAGTGGGATGTGGGGGGGTTTGATGTGGATGAGTGAAATGTGGGGAGGGGGGTGTGGATGAGTGAGATGTGGATGAGTGAGATGTGGAGGAGTGGGATGTGGGGGAGTGGGATGTGGGGGAGTGGGATGTGGGGGAGCTAGATGTGGGGGAGTGAGATGTGGGGGAGTGGGTTGTGGGGGAGTGAGATGTGGGGGAGTGAGATGTGGGGGAGTGGGATGTGGATGAGTGAGATGTGGGGGAGTGGGATGTGGGGGGGTTAGATGTGGATGAGTGAAATGTGGGGAGTGGGCTTTGGATGAGTGAGATGTGGATGAGTAAGATGTGGAGGAGTGGGATGTGGGGGAGTGGGATGTGGGGGAGTGGGATGTGGGGGAGCTAGATGTGGGGGAGTGAGATGTGGGGGAGTGGGTTGTGGGGGAGTGAGATGTGGGGGAGTGAGATGTGGGGGAGTGGGATGTGGGGGAGTGAGATGTGGAGGAGTGGGATGTGGGGGAGTGGGTTGTGGGGGAGTGAGATGTGGAGGAGTGAGATGTGGGGGAGTGGGATGTGGGGGAGTGAGATGTGGATGAGTGAGATGTGGGGGAGTTAGATGTGGGGGAGTGAGATGTGGGGGAGTGAGATGTGGGGGAGTGAGATGTGGGGGAGTGGGATGTGGGGGAGTGGGATGTGGGGGAGTGAGATGTGGAGGAGTGAGATGTGGGGGAGTGGGTTGTGGGGGAGTGGGATGTGGGGGAGTGAGATGTGGGGGAGTGAGATGTGGGGGAGTGGGATGTGGGGGAGTGGGATGTGGGGGAGTGAGATGCGGAGGAGTGAGATGTGGGGGAGTGGGTTGTGGGGGAGTGGGATGTGGGGGAGTGGGATGTGGGGGAGTGAGATGTGGATGAGTGAGATGTGGGGGAGTGAGATGTGGGGGAGTGAGATGTGGGGGAGTGGGATGTGGGGGAGTGGGATGTGGGGGGGTGAGATGTGGATGAGTGAGATGTGGGGGAGTGAGATGTGGAGGAGTGAGATGTGGGGGAGTGAGATGTGGAGGAGTGAGATGTGGAGGAGTGGGTTGTGGGGGAGTTAGATGTGGGGGAGTGAGATGTGGGGGAGTGAGATGTGGGGGAGTGGGGTGTGGGGGAGTGAGATGTGGGGGAGTGGGTTGTGGGGGAGTGAGATGTGGGGAGTGAGATGTGGAGGAGTGGGATGTGGGGGAGTGAGATGTGGGGGAGTGAGATGTGGGGGAGTGAGATGTGGGGGAGTGGGATGTCTGGGAGTGAGATGTGGGGGAGTGGGATGTGGGGGAGTGGAGATGTGGGGGAGTGAGATGTGGAGAAGTGAGATGTAGGGGAGTAAGATGTGGGGTAGTGAGATGTGGGGGAGTGTGACTTGGGGGAGTGAGATGTGGAGGAGTGAGATGTAGGGGAGTGAGATGTGGGGGAGTGAGATGTGGGGGAGTGAGATGTGGAGGAGTGAGATGTGGAGGAGTGAGATGTAGGGGAGTGAGATGTGGAGGTGTGAGATGTGGGGAACTGAGATGTGGGGTAGTGAGATGTGGGGGAGTGAGATGTGGAGGAGTGAGATGTGGGGGAGTGAGATGTGGGGGAGTGGGATGTGGGGGAGTGGGATGTGGAGGTTTGAGATGTGGGGGAGTGAGATGTGGGGGAGTTAGATGTGGATGAGTAAGATGTGGAGGAGTGAGATGTGGGGGAGTGAGATGTGGGGGAGTGGGATGTGGGGGAGTTAGATGTGGATGAGTAAGATGTGGATGAGTAAGATGTGGAGGAGTGAGATGTGGGGGAGTGAGATGTGGGGGAGTGGGATGTGGGGGAGTGAGATGTGGGGGAGTGGGATGTGGATGAGTGAGATGTGGATGAGTGAGATGTGGATGAGTGAGATGTGGGGAGTGGGCTGTGGATGAGTGAGATGTGGGGGAGTGGGATGTGGGGGAGTGAGATGTGGGGGAGTGGGTTGTGGGGGAGTGAGATGTGGGGGAGTGAGATGTGGGGGAGTGGGATGTGGAGGAGTGGGATGTGGGGGAGTGAGATGTGGGGGAGTGGGATGTGGGGGAGTGAGATGTGGGGGAGTGGGTTGTGGGGGAGTGAGATGTGGAGGAGTGGGATGTGGGGGAGTGAGATGTGGGGGAGTGGGATGTGGGGGAGTGAGATGTGGGGGAGTGGGATGTGGGGGAGTGGAGATGTGGGGGAGTTAGATGTGGGGGAGTGAGATGTGGAGGAGTGAGATGCGGGGGAGTGGGATGTGGGGGAGTGAGATGTGGAGGAGTGAGATGTGGGGGAGTGAGATGTGGCGGAGTTAGATGTGGGGGAGTGAGATGTGCGGGAGTGAGATGTGGGGGAGTGGGATGTGGGGGAGTGAGATGTGGGGGAGTTAGATGTGGGGGAGTGAGATGTGGAGGAGTGAGATGTGGGGGAGTGGGATGTGGGGGAGTGAGATGTGGAGGAGTGAGACGTGGAGGAGTGGGTTGTGGGGGAGTGAGATGTGGGGGAGTGGGATGTGGGGGAGTGGAGATGTGGGGGAGTTAGATGTGGGGGAGTGAGATGTGGGGAGTGAGATGTGGAGGAGTGAGATGTGGGGGAGTGGGATGTGGGGGAGTGAGATGTGGAGGAGTGAGATGTGGGGGAGTGGGATGTGGGGGAGTGAGATGTGGAGGAGTGAGATGTGGAGGAGTGGGTTGTGGGGGAGTTAGATGTGGGGGAGTGGGATGTGGGGGAGTGAGATGTGGGGGAGTGGGATGTGGGGGAGTGAGATGTGGGGGAGTGGGTTGTGGGGGAGTGAGATGTGGGGAGTGAGATGTGGAGGAGTGGGATGTGGGGGAGTGAGATGTGGGGGAGTGGGATGTGGGGGAGTGAGATGTGGGGGAGTGGGATGTGGGGGAGTGGAGATGTGGGGGAGTTAGATGTCGGGGAGTGAGATGTGGAGGAGTGAGATGCGGGGGAGTGGGATGTGGGGGAGTGAGATGTGGGGGAGTGAGATGTGCGGGAGTGAGATGTGGGGGAGTGGGATGTGGGGGAGTGAGATGTGGGGGAGTGAGATGTGGGGGAGTGGGATGTGGAGGAGTGGGATGTGGGGGAGTGAGATGTGGGGGAGTGGGATGTGGGGGAGTGAGATGTGGGGGAGTGGGTTGTGGGGGAGTGAGATGTGGAGGAGTGGGATGTGGGGGAGTGAGATGTGGGGGAGTGGGATGTGGGGGAGTGAGATGTGGGGGAGTGGGATGTGGGGGAGTGGAGATGTGGGGGAGTTAGATGTGGGGGAGTGAGATGTGGAGGAGTGAGATGCGGGGGAGTGGGATGTGGGGGAGTGAGATGTGGAGGAGTGAGATGTGGGGGAGTGAGATGTGGCGGAGTTAGATGTGGGGGAGTGAGATGTGCGGGAGTGAGATGTGGGGGAGTGGGATGTGGGGGAGTGAGATGTGGGGGAGTTAGATGTGGGGGAGTGAGATGTGGAGGAGTGAGATGTGGGGGAGTGGGATGTGGGGGAGTGAGATGTGGAGGAGTGAGACGTGGAGGAGTGGGTTGTGGGGGAGTGAGATGTGGGGGAGTGGGATGTGGGGGAGTGGAGATGTGGGGGAGTTAGATGTGGGGGAGTGAGATGTGGGGAGTGAGATGTGGAGGAGTGAGATGTGGGGGAGTGGGATGTGGGGGAGTGAGATGTGGAGGAGTGAGATGTGGGGGAGTGGGATGTGGGGGAGTGAGATGTGGAGGAGTGAGATGTGGAGGAGTGGGTTGTGGGGGAGTTAGATGTGGGGGAGTGGGATGTGGGGGAGTGAGATGTGGGGGAGTGGGATGTGGGGGAGTGAGATGTGGGGGAGTGGGTTGTGGGGGAGTGAGATGTGGGGAGTGAGATGTGGAGGAGTGGGATGTGGGGGAGTGAGATGTGGGGGAGTGGGATGTGGGGGAGTGAGATGTGGGGGAGTGGGATGTGGGGGAGTGGAGATGTGGGGGAGTTAGATGTCGGGGAGTGAGATGTGGAGGAGTGAGATGCGGGGGAGTGGGATGTGGGGGAGTGAGATGTGGAGGAGTGAGATGTGGGGGAGTGAGATGTGGCGGAGTTAGATGTGGGGGAGTGAGATGTGCGGGAGTGAGATGTGGGGGAGTGGGATGTGGGGGAGTGAGATGTGGGGGAGTTAGATGTGGGGGAGTGAGATGTGGAGGAGTGAGATGTGGGGGAGTGGGATGTGTGGGAGTGAGATGTGGAGGAGTGAGATGTGGAGGAGTGGGTTGTGGGGGAGTGAGATGTGGGGGAGTGGGATGTGGGGGAGTGGAGATGTGGGGGAGTTAGATGTGGGGGAGTGAGATGTGGAGGAGTGAGATGTGGGGGGTGAGATGTGGAGGGAGTGAGATGTGGAGGAGTGAGATGTGGAGGAGTGGGATGTGGGGGAGTGAGATGTGGGGGAGTGAGATGTGGGGAGTGAGATGTGGAGGAGTGGGATGTGGGGGAGTGAGATGTGGGGGAGTGAGACGTGGGGGAGTGGGATGTGGGGGAGTGAGATGTGGGGGAGTGGGATGTGGGGGAGTGGAGATGTGGGGGAGTGGGATGTGGGGGAGTGAGATGTGGAGGAGTGAGATGTGGGGGAGTGGGATGTGGGGGGGTTAGATAGATTACACTCTATTACACTCGAATATATTCCAATATATTTTCTATTACACTCTCTATTACACTCCAATAAACTCTCCATTACGCTCTCTATTACACTCTCTATTACTCTCTCTATTACACTCTCTATTAAACTCTATAACACTCTTTATTACACTCCAACACACTCCAATATACTTTCTATTACACTCTCTATTACACTCCAACACACTCCAATATATTTTCTATTACACTCTCTATTACACTCCAATAAACTCTCCATTACACTCTCTATTACACTCTCTATTACACTCTCTATTACACTCCATAACACTCTTTATTACACTCCAACACACACCATTACATTCCATCACACTTCCATAAACTCTCTATTACACTCCATTACACTTCATCACACTCCAGCACACTCCATCAGTGGAGGAGTGGGTTGTGGGGGAGTGAGATGTGGGGGAGTGGGATGTGGGGGAGTGGAGATGTGGGGGAGTGAGATGTGGAGGAGTGAGATGTGGGGGGTGAGATGTGGAGGGAGTGAGATGTGGAGGAGTGAGATGTGGAGGAGTGGGATGTGGGGGAGTGAGATGTGGGGGAGTGAGATGTGGGGAGTGAGATGTGGAGGAGTGGGATGTGGGGGAGTGAGATGTGGGGGAGTGAGACGTGGGGGAGTGGGATGTGGGGGAGTGAGATGTGGGGGAGTGGGATGTGGGGGAGTGGAGATGTGGGGGAGTGGGATGTGGGGGAGTGAGATGTGGAGGAGTGAGATGTGGGGGAGTGGGATGTGGGGGGGTTAGATGTGGAGGAGTGAGATGTGGGGGAGTGAGATGTGGCGGAGTTAGATGTGGGGGAGTGAGATGTGGGGGAGTTAGATGTGGGGGAGTGAGATGTGGAGGAGTGCGATGTGGGGGGTGAGATGTGGAGTAGTGGGTTGTGGGGGAGTTAGATGTGGGGGAGTGAGATGTGGGGGAGTGGGATGTGGGGGAGTGAGATGTGGGGGAGTTAGATGTGGGGGAGTGGGATGTGGGGGGGTTAGATGTGGGGGAGTGAGATGTGGGGGAGTGGGATGTGGGGGGGTTAGATGTGGGGGAGTGAGATGTGGCGGAGTTAGATGTGGGGGAGTGAGATGTGGGGGAGTTAGATGTGGGGGAGTGAGATGTGGAGGAGTGAGATGTGGGGGGGGTGAGATGTGGAGGAGTGGGTTGTGGGGGAGTTAGATGTGGGGGAGTGAGATGTGGGGGAGTGGGATGTGGGGGAGTGAGATGTGGGGGAGTTAGATGTGGGGGAGTGAGATGTGGGGGAGTGAGATGTGGAGGAGTGAGATGTGGGGGAGTGAGATGTGGGGGAGTGGGATGTGGGGGAGTGAGATGTGGGGGAGTTAGATGTGGGGGAGTTAGATGTGGGGGAGTGAGATGTGGAGGAGTGAGATGTGGGGGGTAAGATGTGGAGGAGTGAGATGTGGGGGAGTGAGATGTGGGGGAGTGAGATGTGGGGGAGTGGGATGTGGGGGAGTGAGATGTGGGGGAGTTAGATGTGGGGGAGTGAGATGTGGGGGAGTGAGATGTGGGGGGTAAGATGTGGAGGAGTGAGATGTGGGGGAGTGAGATGTGGGGGAGTGAGATGTGGGGGGTAAGATGTGGAGGAGTGAGATGTGGGGGAGTTAGATGTGGGGGAGTGAGATGTGGGGGAGTGGGATGTGGGGGAGTGAGATGTGGGGGAGTTAGATGTGGGGGAGTGAGATGTGGGGGAGTGAGATGTGGGGGAGTGAGATGTGGAGGAGTGAGATGTGGGGGAGTGAGATGTGGGGGAGTGGGATGTGGGGGAGTGAGATGTGGGGGAGTTAGATGTGGGGGAGTTAGATGTGGGGGAGTGAGATGTGGAGGAGTGAGATGTGGGGGGTGAGATGTGGAGGAGTGGGTTGTGGGGGAGTGAGATGTGGGGGAGTGAGATGTGGGGGAGTGAGATGTGGGGGAGTGAGACAAGATTCCACCATTATAATGCTAATGCTAATGCTAACAGGTAATCTGAACAGAAGTGATGAACGGTTGCTGCACCTTTCCAGTGGATTTGACTCCTCTGACGATAAACAGGTAAACGATGATCCAGGCTAACAGCAGGCAGAGCGCCTGGCCCACGTGGACGCCGCCGCTCTGCTGGATGGACGGCGAGATGTTCAGCGTTTGACGGAAGAAGAAATACTGTGTCGGAGATGCGACCTCACACTCCTCCACAAACGCCGTCCGGTTAGTGTTTACCGGACACTGTGACCACGGCAACACCGCCTGTAAACAGACCCACAGGAACAGTGTTCTACATACATTCAGATATATTCAAAAAATATATAAATAAATTCTACTCGGCACGTTCTGGAACTCTGACCTGGAACGAGTGGAAGAGATACCAGAAGCTCCAGGCGTTGATCACGTTATAATACAGACACAGGTACAGCGAGGTCACCACACTGGCCATACCTGCGAGAGAGCCAGACACTCTATTACACTCTATTACACTCCAATATACTCTCTATTACACTCTCTGTTACCCTCCAGCACACTCCAATATACTCTCTATTACACTCTATTACACTCTCTGTTACCCTCCAGCACACTCCAATATACTCTCTATTACACTCTATTACACTCCAGTATACTCTCTATTACACTCTCTGTTACCCTCCAACACACTCCAATATACTCTCTATTACACTCTATTACACTCTATTACACTCTCTGTTACCCTCCAGCACACTCCAATATACTCTCTATTACACTCTATTACACTCCAGTATACTCTCTATTACACTCTCTGTTACCCTCCAACACACTCCAATATACTCTCTATTACACTCTATTACACTCCAGTATACTCCAATATATTTTCTATTACACTCTCTATTACACTCCAATAAACTCTCCATTACACTCTCTATTACATTCTATTACACTGTATTACACTCCAATATACTCTCTATTACACTCTATTACACTCGAATATATTCCAATATATTTTCTATTACACTCTCTATTACACTCCAATAAACTCTCCATTACGCTCTCTATTACACTCTCTATTACTCTCTCTATTACACTCTCTATTAAACTCTATAACACTCTTTATTACACTCCAACACACTCCAATATACTTTCTATTACACTCTCTATTACACTCCAACACACTCCAATATATTTTCTATTACACTCTCTATTACACTCCAATAAACTCTCCATTACACTCTCTATTACACTCTCTATTACACTCTCTATTACACTCCATAACACTCTTTATTACACTCCAACACACACCATTACATTCCATCACACTTCCATAAACTCTCTATTACACTCCATTACACTTCATCACACTCCAGCACACTCCATCACACTCTGTTACACTATATCACACTTTAACACATGCTATTACACTCTATTTTACTTCATTACACACTCCATTACACTCTATTACACACTCTATTACAAACTATTTTAAACACTCCATTACACGCTCCAATACATTCTAAAACACTACTAGCTCTATTACTCCCCAATACACTCTCCATTACACTCTCCATGATACAGTGGCTTGAAAAAGTATTCATACCCCTTGAATCTTTTGTCACCTTACACCCCACAGTAATGTGACATTACTAATTCTGGTGCTGTATTTATTATGGACAAAGATTCCAGTGTGGGTTTAATCCACAGTATGCATCCTCCAGAACTACACCCACCTACTCCGCCCAGGTACGGGCTGATGGCGCTCCAGGCTCCGATGCTGCCCAAGCGCATCTTCTGTCCAATAGCCAACTCCATGCAGAAAAGGGGGATGCCCTCCAGAACCAGCATGACCAGGTAGGGGATCATGAAGCCCCCTTTAGATGAGACATGAGAAAACAGTCAAAAACACAGCAGCCAACCACCCCGATACTCATTAACTTATAATGATAGCTAATCGATATCTTCATTTATCTCTGTGTCACCCTTAATCCCAGAGTGGGAGGGGTTATTTCACAGAGGAAATCTTATTGCGTGAATGTGTCTTTATGTATATTTGTGTTGATGTGGCAATAAACTAGATTTGATTGGATTTAAAAGTCTATACTCCTCTAAACACCAACAATCAGCAGCATGATCTCCTCTAAACACAAACAATCAGCAGCATGATCTCCTCTAAACACCAACAATCAGCAGCATGATCTCCTCTAAACAGTAACAATCAGCAGAAGGATCTCCCCTAAACACCAACAATCAGCAACATTATCTCCTCTAAACACCAACAATCAGCAGCCGGATCTCCTCTAAAAACCAACAATCAGCAGCATGATCTCCTCTAAACACCAACAATCAGCAGCATGATCTCCTCTAAACAGTAACAATCAGCAGAAGGATCTCCCCTAAACACCAACAATCAGCAACATTATCTCCTCTAAACACCAACAATCAGCAGCCGGATCTCCTCTAAAAACCAACAATCAGCAGCATGATCTCCTCTAAACACCAACAATCAGCAGCCACAATCTCCTCTAAACATCAACAATCAGCAGCCATGATCTCCTCTAAACACCAACAATCAGCAGCCATGATCTCCTCTAAACACCAACAATCAGCAGCATGATCTCCTCTAAAAACCAACAATCAGCAGCATGATCTCCTCTAAACACCAACAATCAGCAGCCACAATCTCCTCTAAACACCAACAATCAGCAGCATGATCTCCTCTAAAAACCAACAATCAGCAGCATGATCTCCTCTAAACACCAACAATCAGCAGCATGATCTCCTCTAAACACCAACAATCAGCAGCATGATCTCCCCTAAACACCAACAATCAGCAGCATGATCTCCTCTAAACACCAACAATCAGCAGCCACGATCACCTCTAAACATCAACAATCAGCAGCCACAATCTCCTCTAAACACCAACAATCAGCAGCATGATCTCCTCTAAACACCAACAATCAGCAGCCATGATCTCCCCTAAACACCAACAATCAGCAGCCATGATCTCCCCTAAACACCAACAATCAGCAGCCATGATCTCCCCTAAACACCAACAATCAGCAGACATGATCTCCTCTAAACACTAACAATCAGCAGCATGATCTCCTCTAAACACCAACAATCAGCAGCATGATCTCCTCTAAACACCCACAATTAGCAGCCATGATCTCCTCTAAACACCGACAATCAGCAGCATGATCTCCTCTAAACACCAACAATCAGCAGCCACGATCACCTCTAAACACCCACAATCAGCAGCATGATCTCCTCTAAACACCAACAATCAGCAGCATGATCTCCTCTAAACACCAACAATCAGCAGCATGATCTCCTCTAAACACCAACAATCAGCAGCATGATCTCCTCTAAACACCAGCAATCAGCAGCATGATCTCCTCTGAACACCAACAATCAGCAGCCACGATCACCTCTAAACACCCACAATCAGCAGCCACGATCTCCTCTAAACACCAACAATCAGCAGCATGATCTCCTCTAAACACCAGCAATCAGCAGCATGATCTCCTCTAAACACCAACAATCAGCAGCCACGATCACCTCTAAACACCCACAATCAGCAGCCACGATCTCCTCTAAACACCAACAATCAGCAGCATGATCTCCTCTAAACACCAACAATCAGCAGCATGATCTCCTCTAAACACCAACAATCAGCAGCATGATCTCCTCTAAACACCAACAATCAGCAGCATGATCTCCTCTAAACACCAACAATCAGCAGCATGATCTCCTCTAAACACCAACAATCAGCAGCACGATCTCCTCTAAACACCAACAATCAGCAGCATGATCTCCCCTAAACACCAACAATCAGCAGACACAATCTCCCCTAAACACCAACAATCAGCAGCATGATCTCCTCTAAACACCAACAATCAGCAGCATGATCTCCTCTAAACACCAACAATCAGCAGCATGATCTCCTCTAAACACCAACAATCAGCAGCCACGATCTCCCCTAAACACCAACAATCAGCAGCATAATCTCCTCTAAACACCAACAATCAGCAGCATGATCTCCTCTAAACACCAGCAATCAGCAGCATGATCTCCTCTAAACACCAACAATCAGCAGCCACGATCTCCTCTAAACACCAACAATCAGCAGCATGATCTCCTCTAAACACCAGCAATCAGCAGCATGATCTCCTCTAAACACCAACAATCAGCAGCCACGATCTCCCCTAAACACCAACAATCAGCAGCATGATCTCCTCTAAACACCAACAATCAGCAGCATGATCTCTTCTAAACACCAACAATCAGCAGCATGATCTCCTCTAAACACCAACAATCAGCAGCATGATCTCCCCTAAACACCAACAATCAGCAGCATGATCTCTTCTAAACACCAACAATCAGCAGCATGATCTCCTCTAAACACCAACAATCAGCAGCAAGATCTCCCCTAAACACCAACAATCAGCAGCAGGATCTCCTCTAAACACCAACAATCAGCAGCATGATCTCCTCTAAACACCAACAATCAGCAGCCACAATCTCCTCTAAACACCAACAATCAGCAGCCACAATCTACTCTAAACACCAACAATCAGCAGCATGATCTCCTCTAAACACCAACAATCAGCAGCATGATCTCCTCTAAACACCAACAATCAGCAGCCATGATCTCCCCTAAACACCAACAATCAGCAGCATGATCTCCTCTAAACACCAACAATCAGCAGCCACGATCTCCCCTAAACACCAACAATCAGCAGCATGATCTCCTCTAAACACCAACAATCAGCAGCATGATCTCCTCTAAACACCAACAATCAGCAGCCACGATCTCCCCTAAACACCAACAATCAGCAGCATGATCTCCTCTAAACACCAACAATCAGCAGCATGATCTCCTCTAAACACCAACAATCAGCAGCATGATCTCCTCTAAACACCAACAATCAGCAGCATGATCTCCCCTAAACACCAACAATCAGCAGCCATGATCTCCCCTAAACACCAACAATCAGCAGCCATGATCTCCCCTAAACACCAACAATCAGCAGACATGATCTCCTCTAAACACCAACAATCAGCAGCCACGATCTCCTCTAAACACCAACAATCAGCAGCATGATCTCCTCTAAACACCAACAATCAGCAGCCATGATCTCCCCTAAACACCAACAATCAGCAGCCATGATCTCCCCTAAACACCAACAATCAGCAGCCATGATCTCCCCTAAACACCAACAATCAGCAGCCATGATCTCCCCTAAACACCAACAATCAGCAGCCATGATCTCCTCTCAACACCAACAATCAGCAGCCACAATCTCCTCTAAACACTAACAATCAGCAGCATGATCTCCTCTAAACACCAACAATCAGCAGCATGATCTCCTCTAAACACCCACAATTAGCAGCCATGATCTCCTCTAAACACCGACAATCAGCAGCATGATCTCCTCTAAACACCAACAATCAGCAGCCACGATCACCTCTAAACACCCACAATCAGCAGCATGATCTCCTCTAAACACCAACAATCAGCAGCATGATCTCCTCTAAACACCAACAATCAGCAGCATGATCTCCTCTAAACACCAACAATCAGCAGCATGATCTCCTCTAAACACCAGCAATCAGCAGCATGATCTCCTCTGAACACCAACAATCAGCAGCCACGATCACCTCTAAACACCCACAATCAGCAGCCACGATCTCCTCTAAACACCAACAATCAGCAGCATGATCTCCTCTAAACACCAGCAATCAGCAGCATGATCTCCTCTAAACACCAACAATCAGCAGCCACGATCACCTCTAAACACCCACAATCAGCAGCCACGATCTCCTCTAAACACCAACAATCAGCAGCATGATCTCCTCTAAACACCAACAATCAGCAGCATGATCTCCTCTAAACACCAACAATCAGCAGCATGATCTCCTCTAAACACCAACAATCAGCAGCATGATCTCCTCTAAACACCAACAATCAGCAGCATGATCTCCTCTAAACACCAACAATCAGCAGCACGATCTCCTCTAAACACCAACAATCAGCAGCATGATCTCCCCTAAACACCAACAATCAGCAGACACAATCTCCCCTAAACACCAACAATCAGCAGCATGATCTCCTCTAAACACCAACAATCAGCAGCATGATCTCCTCTAAACACCAACAATCAGCAGCATGATCTCCTCTAAACACCAACAATCAGCAGCCACGATCTCCCCTAAACACCAACAATCAGCAGCATAATCTCCTCTAAACACCAACAATCAGCAGCATGATCTCCTCTAAACACCAGCAATCAGCAGCATGATCTCCTCTAAACACCAACAATCAGCAGCCACGATCTCCTCTAAACACCAACAATCAGCAGCATGATCTCCTCTAAACACCAGCAATCAGCAGCATGATCTCCTCTAAACACCAACAATCAGCAGCCACGATCTCCCCTAAACACCAACAATCAGCAGCATGATCTCCTCTAAACACCAACAATCAGCAGCATGATCTCTTCTAAACACCAACAATCAGCAGCATGATCTCCTCTAAACACCAACAATCAGCAGCATGATCTCCCCTAAACACCAACAATCAGCAGCATGATCTCTTCTAAACACCAACAATCAGCAGCATGATCTCCTCTAAACACCAACAATCAGCAGTAAGATCTCCCCTAAACACCAACAATCAGCAGCAGGATCTCCTCTAAACACCAACAATCAGCAGCATGATCTCCTCTAAACACCAACAATCAGCAGCCACAATCTCCTCTAAACACCAACAATCAGCAGCCACAATCTACTCTAAACACCAACAATCAGCAGCATGATCTCCTCTAAACACCAACAATCAGCAGCCATGATCTCCCCTAAACACCAACAATCAGCAGCATGATCTCCTCTAAACACCAACAATCAGCAGCCACGATCTCCCCTAAACACCAACAATCAGCAGCATGATCTCCTCTAAACACCAACAATCAGCAGCATGATCTCCTCTAAACACCAACAATCAGCAGCCACGATCTCCCCTAAACACCAACAATCAGCAGCATGATCTCCTCTAAACACCAACAATCAGCAGCATGATCTCCTCTAAACACCAACAATCAGCAGCATGATCTCCTCTAAACACCAACAATCAGCAGCATGATCTCCTCTAAACACCAACAATCAGCAGCATGATCTCCTCTAAACACCAACAATCAGCAGACACAATCTCCCCTAAACACCCACAATCAGCAGCATGATCTCCTCTAAACACCAACAATCAGCAGCATGATCTCCTCTAAACACCAACAATCAGCAGCCACGATCTCCCCTAAACACCAACAATCAGCAGCATGATCTCCTCTAAACACCAACAATCAGCAGCATGATCTCCTCTAAACACCAACAATCAGCAGACACAATCTCCCCTAAACACCCACAATCAGCAGCATGATCTAAACACCAACAATCAGCAGCATGATCTCCTCTAAACACCAACAATCAGCAGCCACGATCTCCCCTAAACACCAACAATCAGCAGCATGATCTCCTCTAAACACCAACAACCAGCAGCATGATCTCCTCTAAACACCAACGATCAGCAGCATGATCTCCTCTAAACACCAACAATCAGCAGCCACGATCTCCCCTAAACACCAACAATCAGCAGCATGATCTCCTCTAAACACCAACAATCAGCAGCATGATCTCCTCTAAACACCAACAACCAGCAGCATGATCTCCTCTAAACACCAACAATCAGCAGCCATGATCTCCCCTAAACACCAACAATCAGCAGCCATGATCTCCCCTAAACACCAACAATCAGCAGCCATGATCTCCCCTAAACACCAACAATCAGCAGCCATGATCTCCTCTCAACACCAACAATCAGCAGCCACAATCTCCTCTAAACACTAACAATCAGCAGCATGATCTCCTCTAAACACCAACAATCAGCAGCATGATCTCCTCTAAACCCCCACAATTAGCAGCCATGATCTCCTCTAAACACCGACAATCAGCAGCATGATCTCCTCTAAACACCAACAATCAGCAGCCACGATCACCTCTAAACACCCACAATCAGCAGCATGATCTCCTCTAAACACCAACAATCAGCAGCATGATCTCCTCTAAACACCAACAATCAGCAGCATGATCTCCTCTAAACACCAACAATCAGCAGCATGATCTCCTCTAAACACCAGCAATCAGCAGCATGATCTCCTCTGAACACCAACAATCAGCAGCCACGATCACCTCTAAACACCCACAATCAGCAGCCACAATCTCCTCTAAACACCAACAATCAGCAGCATGATCTCCTCTAAACACCAACAATCAGCAGCATGATCTCCTCTAAACACCAACAATCAGCAGCATGATCTCCTCTAAACACCAACAATCAGCAGCATGATCTCCTCTAAACACCAACAATCAGCAGCATGATCTCCTCTAAACACCAACAATCAGCAGCATGATCTCCTCTAAACACCAGCAATCAGCAGCATGATCTCCTCTAAACACCAACAATCAGCAGCCACGATCACCTCTAAACACCCACAATCAGCAGCCACGATCTCCTCTAAACACCAACAATCAGCAGCATGATCTCCTCTAAACACCAACAATCAGCAGCATGATCTCCTCTAAACACCAACAATCAGCAGCATGATCTCCGCTAAACACCAACAATCAGCAGCATGATCTCCTCTAAACACCAACAATCAGCAGCACGATCTCCTCTAAACACCAACAATCAGCAGCATGATCTCCCCTAAACACCAACAATCAGCAGACACAATCTCCCCTAAACACCAACAATCAGCAGCATGATCTCCTCTAAACACCAACAATCAGCAGCATGATCTCCTCTAAACACCAACAATCAGCAGCATGATCTCCTCTAAACACCAACAATCAGCAGCCACGATCTCCCCTAAACACCAACAATCAGCAGCATAATCTCCTCTAAACACCAACAATCAGCAGCATGATCTCCTCTAAACACCAGCAATCAGCAGCATGATCTCCTCTAAACACCAACAATCAGCAGCCACGATCTCCTCTAAACACCAACAATCAGCAGCATGATCTCCTCTAAACACCAACAATCAGCAGCATGATCTCCTCTAAACACCAGCAATCAGCAGCATGATCTCCTCTAAACACCAACAATCAGCAGCCACGATCTCCCCTAAACACCAACAATCAGCAGCATGATCTCCTCTAAACACCAACAATCAGCAGCATGATCTCTTCTAAACACCAACAATCAGCAGCATGATCTCCTCTAAACACCAACAATCAGCAGCATGATCTCCCCTAAACACCAACAATCAGCAGCATGATCTCTTCTAAACACCAACAATCAGCAGCATGATCTCCTCTAAACACCAACAATCAGCAGCAAGATCTCCCCTAAACACCAACAATCAGCAGCAGGATCTCCTCTAAACACCAACAATCAGCAGCATGATCTCCTCTAAACACCAACAATCAGCAGCCACAATCTCCTCTAAACACCAACAATCAGCAGCCACAATCTCCTCTAAACACCAACAATCAGCAGCATGATCTCCTCTAAACACCAACAATCAGCAGCATGATCTCCTCTAAACACCAACAATCAGCAGCCATGATCTCCCCTAAACACCAACAATCAGCAGCATGATCTCCTCTAAACACCAACAATCAGCAGCCACGATCTCCCCTAAACACCAACAATCAGCAGCATGATCTCCTCTAAACACCAACAATCAGCAGCATGATCTCCTCTAAACACCAACAATCAGCAGCATGATCTCCTCTAAACACCAACAATCAGCAGCATGATCTCCTCTAAACACCAACAATCAGCAGCATGATCTCCTCTAAACACCAACAATCAGCAGCATGATCTCCTCTAAACACCAACAATCAGCAGCATGATCTCCTCTAAACACCAACAATCAGCAGCCACGATCTCCCCTAAACACCAACAATCAGCAGCATGATCTCCTCTAAACACCAACAATCAGCAGCATGATCTCCTCTAAACACCAACAATCAGCAGCATGATCTCCTCTAAACACCAACAATCAGCAGCATGATCTCCTCTAAACACCAACAATCAGCAGCATGATCTCCTCTAAACACCAACAATCAGCAGACACAATCTCCCCTAAACACCCACAATCAGCAGCATGATCTCCTCTAAACACCAACAATCAGCAGCATGATCGCCTCTAAACACCAACAATCAGCAGCATGATCTCCTCTAAACACCAACAATCAGCAGCATGATCTCCTCTAAACACCAACAATCAGCAGCATGATCTCCTCTAAACACCAACAATCAGCAGCATGATCTCCTCTAAACACCAACAATCAGCAGCATGATCTCCTCTAAACACCAACAATCAGCAGCATGATCTCCTCTAAACACCAACAATCAGCAGCACGATCTCCTCTAAACACCAACAATCAGCAGCATGATCTCCCCTAAACACCAACAATCAGCAGACACAATCTCCCCTAAACACCAACAATCAGCAGCATGATCTCCTCTAAACACCAACAATCAGCAGCATGATCTCCTCTAAACACCAACAATCAGCAGCATGATCTCCTCTAAACACCAACAATCAGCAGCCACGATCTCCCCTAAACACCAACAATCAGCAGCATAATCTCCTCTAAACACCAACAATCAGCAGCATGATCTCCTCTAAACACCAGCAATCAGCAGCATGATCTCCTCTAAACACCAACAATCAGCAGCCACGATCTCCTCTAAACACCAACAATCAGCAGCATGATCTCCTCTAAACACCAACAATCAGCAGCATGATCTCCTCTAAACACCAGCAATCAGCAGCATGATCTCCTCTAAACACCAACAATCAGCAGCCACGATCTCCCCTAAACACCAACAATCAGCAGCATGATCTCCTCTAAACACCAACAATCAGCAGCATGATCTCTTCTAAACACCAACAATCAGCAGCATGATCTCTTCTAAACACCAACAATCAGCAGCATGATCTCCTCTAAACACCAACAATCAGCAGCATGATCTCTTCTAAACACCAACAATCAGCAGCATGATCTCCTCTAAACACCAACAATCAGCAGCAAGATCTCCCCTAAACACCAACAATCAGCAGCAGGATCTCCTCTAAACACCAACAATCAGCAGCATGATCTCCTCTAAACACCAACAATCAGCAGCCACAATCTCCTCTAAACACCAACAATCAGCAGCCACAATCTCCTCTAAACACCAACAATCAGCAGCATGATCTCCTCTAAACACCAACAATCAGCAGCATGATCTCCTCTAAACACCAACAATCAGCAGCCATGATCTCCCCTAAACACCAACAATCAGCAGCATGATCTCCTCTAAACACCAACAATCAGCAGCCACGATCTCCCCTAAACACCAACAATCAGCAGCATGATCTCCTCTAAACACCAACAATCAGCAGCATGATCTCCTCTAAACACCAACAATCAGCAGCATGATCTCCTCTAAACACCAACAATCAGCAGCATGATCTCCTCTAAACACCAACAATCAGCAGCATGATCTCCTCTAAACACCAACAATCAGCAGCCACGATCTCCCCTAAACACCAACAATCAGCAGCATGATCTCCTCTAAACACCAACAATCAGCAGCATGATCTCCTCTAAACACCAACAATCAGCAGCATGATCTCCTCTAAACACCAACAATCAGCAGCATGATCTCCTCTAAACACCAACAATCAGCAGCACGATCTCCTCTAAACACCAACAATCAGCAGACACAATCTCCCCTAAACACCCACAATCAGCAGCATGATCTCCTCTAAACACCAACAATCAGCAGCATGATCGCCTCTAAACACCAACAATCAGCAGCATGATCTCCTCTAAACACCAACAATCAGCAGCATGATCTCCTCTAAACACCAACAATCAGCAGCATGATCTCCTCTAAACACCAACAATCAGCAGCCACGATCTCCCCTAAACACCAACAATCAGCAGCATGATCTCCTCTAAACACCAACAATCAGCAGCATGATCTCCTCTAAACACCAACAATCAGCAGACACAATCTCCCCTAAACACCCACAATCAGCAGCATGATCTAAACACCAACAATCAGCAGCATGATCTCCTCTAAACACCAACAACCAGCAGCATGATCTCTTCTAAACACCAACAATCAGCAGCATGATCTCCTCTAAACACCAACAACCAGCAGCATGATCTCCTCTAAACACCAACGATCAGCAGCATGATCTCCTCTAAACACCAACAATCAGCAGCCACGATCTCCCCTAAACACCAACAATCAGCAGCATGATCTCCTCTAAACACCAACAATCAGCAGCATGATCTCCTCTAAACACCAACAATCAGCAGCATGATCTCCTCTAAACACCAACAATCAGCAGCATGATCTCCTCTAAACACCAACAACCAGCAGCATGATCTCCTCTAAACTGCAGGAAGTAGGAAGGCTGTTAAAGACTAGGTTCTGTGGATGAATCTGAACCCTGTTTATGGAAGAGTGGATTAGTGGGTGGAGTCTGGAGCTGAAAGCTGCAGGGTGTTTAATGATTGGCTGCTGTGTTCGTGCTCAGATTACTGAGAAACATGGAGAGCAGTCAACCTTATAAACCCCCCCATCACCCCCCCCACACACACACACACACCCCAACACACACACACCCAACACACACACAACACACACACACACAAACACACACACACACCCAACACACACACACACCCAACACACACACACCAAACACACACACCCAACACACACACACCAAACACACACACACACACACACACACACACACACACCAAACACACACCCCAACACACACACACCCAACACACACACAACAAACACACACATACAACACACACTCACATACAACAGTGTGTGTTCACAACTACCCAGCAGTAGGTAGGTGTTTCTAATAAAGTGGCCAGTGTGGGTGTTTTCATGCAGCAGATTATTATGGTCTGGAATCAGGAAGTTTGCGTTCGTCACTAATCAGATTACTGAAAGCAGGGTCAGAGTTTCAGGATCTTTCAGCTCAAGTTTTAAACCAGCAGAAAAACAAGATAATTTTTCACTCAGATTCACTTTAAGCATCCTCACAAATACAGATCACTCTACCTCACCATCGCTCTACCTCACCCCCACCTCTACCTCACCCTACCTTACCACCGCTCTACCTCACCCTACCTCACCACCGCTCTACCTCACACCCCACTCTACCTCACCCTACCTCACCCCCGCCTCTACCTCACCCCTGCTCTACCTCACCCCCACTCTACCGCACCCTACCTCACCCCCGCTCTACCTCACCCTATCTCACCCCACTGTTGTCAGAAAGCACAAAGCAGCTTCACAGAACATAAAATACAGAACCCTCAGTGAAAAACTTCCTCAGAGCTGCAGGAGGAAGAAACACTGGGAGGATCCAAGACTCAAATATAAGGGGGAGCATCCTGCCACTGATCAAACAGCATTAAAATTAATATAAAAAAGTTTATACATCCACACAGCTCTAATATATCCATGTCTATATCACGCCAGTAATGGAAGCAGTAAGAGTTTGTGTGAACTTTGTAATCAAAAACAAATAAAGCAAAAACCTCAACACCACTTCACCTGACCATACCTCACCCAAACTCCACCTCACCCTACTCTACCTTACCCTACATCACCCTACCCAACTACCTCACTTCCACTCTACCACATCCCACCTGACCCTTATTATATACTTCACTTTACTGTATATTACCCAACTCTCCCTCACCTCACTCTACCTCACCCTTACTCCACCTCACTCTAACTCTCCCTCACCCCACTCTATTCTACATAACCCTACCAAACTGTACCTCACCCTTACTCTACCTTACTCCATCACACCCACCTCATCCTACATCACCTCCACTCTAACTCACTCTACTCTACATAACCCTACCTAACCCTACTCGAAGGATCTGATGTAGTGTTACTGTTAGTGTTAGGGGGATACCAGAGAACATATTTAGAGGACTTGTGGATTTCGGGCCTCAACGGGTCAAAACTTTTCTGGTGGAGTGAAACCTTCTCAGTATTAGGTAAGTGGTGTTAATGGTACGGATGGTCCACGTATTTTTTAGTGTTACCCTTATCATAACTCATATCATAACTTATATCATACCTCTGGATGCCTGCCATCAAACCTCACACCAAAGTTCACACCAACATAATCTCACATGCAGCGATCAGAATACATTTCTATCTGATTACACCCAACATTCTTTTATACATAGGATCTACTAATGATCTAATAATAATCTGATAATGATCTGTTAATTATCTAATAAAAATCAAATAATGATCTGTTAATGATCTGTGTATATGTATCCCATTTCCAAATTTTTTGTAAAATAGAAAGTATCTGGGCAGTTTGCATAATCTCTGTAGAAATGCTCTGACCAATAGAACGGCATGCGCTGGTGCAGATGTAATCACATGACCCTGAGGGCACCATTCCCAGTGCCCAGCATGGGCTACAGGGGTATAAAGTGCCCCAGAACCCCATGGGTTCTCTGGAGCTCCATCCAGAATCTTTGGAATGAGTCGCAATACTAGAACTAATCATCCAACATCAGAATCTCATGCTCTCATTCTGCAGAGACCTTAACTCCAGACAAACAGGTGAACCATCGAAACCTTCAGATGAATAGTATTCCCTAGTATACACTAGTATTCACTTACTTCATTCACTTGAAGTGTAACTAGAATTATAGTATTTGAGTAATTGAGTATTTGAGTAATTAAGTATTTGACTAATTGAGTATCATACCTCCTCCATGCATTTGACAGAGATACGGAAATCGCCAGACATTCCCAAGACCCACGGCGTACGAAACACATGCCAGAATGAACTGCATGGGATTATCCCACGACGGCCGGCTCTCCTTCTCCATCAGTCGGGTCGAGAGGAACCACAGCCTGGACTGAACCGTCTGAACCGTCTGGACCGTCTGGTCAGAACTCTCTGCTGTGTGACGTCTGGCTGTATGAGGGGGAGCAGAGGGTCGGGCAGCTCTCTGCACTCTGGGTGAACCAGACTGAGAGTGTTATGCTGAAACTTCTGTTGGGGGCGGGGCCTAAGCTTTAACTGGCTGGTTTGAGGTAAGTCAGGTGAATGTTTACAGCAGTAAGGAGATAACACTTTATTATCCTCTAGTTTACTGCCACTGAAACCTGCCTTACAGCACAATCAGCAACAATACACAAAAAAACAAATAAATAAACATACAGCTGAAAATCAGACAAATAAATAAATATGCCTCTGCAATTTATATAAAAATTAAAAATTAATTTTAACATGTTATTACTTAAATAGTTCGTCTTGCACTGGCTTTTGTCCAGCAGATTTTCCAGCATTCTGGATACTGAGAAAAATATGTTTTGATTGGCTGCCTTTTGGCTACTGAGTGCTGATTTGATTAGCTTTAAATAAGTATTTTTATGTGTTACTGATATATCATTACTGTTTGCAGTTCAATCAGACTCAATCAGAAGATTGATAGATCTGTTCTACTGGGAAGCTTCTACAGCAGGACAATCAACCATGACCACGTCTCAACATCCATAATGCACCACTTCAAGAAGAAAGAGGAGCAAAGATTCTACCACGACCCAAAACATGAACACCATCCAGAGCAGCAGCACCACATTACCACACTGAACCTCACAGATCTTTTGAGGGTGGTGTGTGTGTGTGTGTGTGTGTGTGTGTGTGTGTGTGTGTTGTGTGGGTGGGTGGTGGTGGTGGGGGGGGTTCACAGTAAGACAACCAGATGTTTAACTGCGTCAGTTCTGGTGTTTGTGAACGTCCCGCCGACAGAACACCTGCAAACTGTTCTGTTTATGAGTTCTGGCAGTAAACCCCCCCCACCTCAGCCCGACGCTCTTACCCCCAACTTACATTCTCCCTCCCACCCTCTTACCCCCAACTTACACCCCCCCACCCAACACTCTTACCCACAACTTACATTCTCCCCCCCACCCAACACTCTTACCCACAACTTACATTCTCCCCCCCACCCAACACTCTTACCCACAACTTACATTCCCCCCCACCACCCAACACTCTTACCCACAACTTACATTCTCCCCCCCACCACCCAACACTCTTACCCACAACTTACACCCCCCCACCCAACACTCTTACCCACAACTTACATTCTCCCCCCCACCACCCAACACTCTTACCCACAACTTACATTCTCCCCCCACCACCCGACACTCTTACCCCCAACTTACACCCCCCCACCCAACACTCTTACCCACAACTTACATTCTCCCCCCCCACCCTCTTACCCCCAACTTGCACCCCCCCACCCAACACTCTTACCCACAACTTACATTCTCCCCCCACCATCTTACCCCCAACTTACACCCCCCCACCCGACACTCTTACCCCCAACTTACACCCCCCCACCCAACACTCTTACCCACAACTTACATTCTGCCACCCCCACCCGACACTCTTACCCACAACTTACACCCCCCCCCCCCGACACTCTTACCCCCAACTTACACATGTTCAGACCCCCCCCCCCCCAGTCAGTGCTGGATCACTCTGATGGGACAGATGTGGAATTCAGGACAAAGGCTCTTCCCAGCAGGTCACCCTCACTCAGACCAGTTCAAACTGGTTCTGCTGCGGCTCCTCATGGCTCTGGGGGTCCAGACTGGAGAGGCGGGTCAGACTGTAACGGGTTCTGACATGCTGTTGTTTTGGGTCGGGGCTGCGAGTGGGGGGGGGGGCAATGGAATGAGACTCCCGCTGCCCAAAACATCCGCTAACAACAGAGCGATTATCACCTGCTACACTGCACTGCACTCACCCACTGAGACCCACCAAGACCCGTCAGCGGCCCAACCAGCCCAGGTCCACCCAGACTGATTATCTGTTCCCTATGTTGCAGGTTCTGCACCACGTCCTACCGTAGGAACCTCCAGCTTCCCTCCCCTTATTTTAAAACATACACAGCTCCCACATCACCTCTAAAAACCTCCTACCCACCCACTGCAAAGCCCGGGACAGGAGGGTCATGTAATATGTGTGTGTGTTTGGGGGGTGGGGGGTGTTAAAACTTGGGACAGTCACGGAGGTAATGTGGGGGATAGATTCAGGATTTAAAGAGTTTATTGTCATGTGCACAGTAAAAACTATTTTCCTCGTACAATGAAATTCTTTCTTTGCTCATCGCCAAGTATAAAGATAAAAGTAGAAAATATTCAATAAAGAAAGAAATAAACTATCTAAATATAAATATTAAATAAGTGTTGAAGGGCCAGATATTTTTCAAGTCATCACATGGTGGGCCACATGTGCTGGGGGGGTTTGCGGTCAAAAAACACTACCGCTGCCCCAGCTAGTGATTTGGGAGGAAGGGAGTCTGGAAAAGAGTAGTAAGACGAGAACAGGCAGAAACTAAAGTCACGTTGAGTGTGAAAGAGAGTCAAGGGGAGGAATGTACACAAAATCTGGCCAGAGAGGGATTTTATTTGTTCTTTCTATTTTATTTTAAACAACCTTACGGGCCAGATGTTTCATGCTTGTGGGCCACATCAGGGCCAGTGGGCCACCTATGGTGTAGAGAGTAATGCGCAGGTTATTTCTGAGGTAGGTTCAGGAGTCTGGTAGCAGTGGGGAAGAAGCAGTTCTTTAGCCTGGTGGTTTTGCATTTCACACTTCTGTACCTCTGGCCTGAAGGCAGAAGAGTAAACAGGGGGGGTGGGTAGAGTCTTTGAGAATGGAGGCAGCTCTCCTGAGGACTCTCTGGTGGTAGATACTCTGCAGAGAGGGCAGTGGAGTCCTAAAGATCTTCCTCACAGTCTTTACCACTTGCAGAAGTTGCAGAGTATCTTTGTAGACATCCTGAACTTCCTACAGCTGCTGTTGAGCCTTTTAGATCAGCTGAGTGGTGTTCAACGTCCACCTGAAGTCCTCTCTGATTTGTATTTAAAACTGTTCACCCTCTCCACTCACAAGCCACTAGGGGTGTTAAAGCACGGGACAGGAGTGTGGTGGGGGTGGAGCGGGTTTAGTGTGGGTAGGGCTGTTAAAGCTCGGGACAGGGGGGTTGGGGGGGTTGGGTAGGGCTGTTAAAGCTCGGGACGGGGCAGTCGGCTCTCTGCAGTTGAGATCAGTCTGATCTGGAGAACGATGGCTGGAGGAAAACTCTGCCGCTTCAGCAGAACCCTGCTGATGATCGGACTCTTCCTCTTGACTGATCTGGGTAAGTGATTAGAGTATCCCCCTCACTTTCTCTCTCTATCCCTCTCTTCCTCTCTTTCTCTCTCTCTATTTATCTGTCTGTACTGAACTGTTCAGGATCTCACAGGACGTGCTCCTGTTCAGACTCGCAGGTTTATGCTGGTATCTGGGTTTTGGGTTCTGCTAGATGTTCTGGTTCTGATCCAGACACTGAACACAGGGGCTGCTACTAACTGAGTGTTTCTAATAAAGTGGCCAGTAAATGCATTAAACTCCAGAAGCCACTAGAGGGAGTCCTAACTTTCTGAAATGAAAGGTGTGTGAGTGTGTGTAGTTTATGTGTGTGTGTATAGTGTTTGTATATTGAGTGTGTGTATATGGAGTGTGTATATATATATATATATATATAGAGAGAGAGTTTGTGTATATTTAGTGTGTGTATATTGTGTGTGTGTGTGTGTGTATAGAGTGTGTTTGTGTATAGAGCATGTATAGTGTGTGTATATTGAGTGTATAGAGTATAGTGTGTGTGTGAGCAGGTATAGCGTGTTAGCAGGATTAGCATGTGAATGGTTGGGTGAGCAGCTGCTGTATAAAAGAGTGGGAGGTGTTTTCCCGTCACACACTGCAGTGCTCATGTCCCGCTGTGTCGTGTGTGTGCTGGTTCTATGCCCCGTCACCCCGCTGCCCACCGTCCCGCTGCCCGTCACCCCACTGACCCTCCCTCTCCCCGCAGACGCTCCGTCCGCCATGGAAAACCAGACCACCTTCCTGTACTTCGCCTACGGGAGTAACCTGCTGAAGGAGAGGCTGCAGCTGAAGAACCCGTCCGCCAGGGTCCACTGCATCGCCCGGCTCCAGGTACCACCCACCCTCCACCCACAGCGCCACCCTCAGGCCACCACGAACACACACTATTCACTATATAACTATACTATACACTGATAATAACACTGTAATATATAACTATAATTAACTACTCACTATATGATTACACTATAATAATTACACTGTAAATGATATATAAGTATAATGATATATATGGATATTCTGCTGGTTCCTGTTCAGGACTATAAGCTGGTGTTCGGGAATCATAAGGGGCTGGCGAGTGACCGCTGGCAAGGGGGCGTGGCCACGATCGAGCACAGCCCGGGGGACGAGGTGTGGGGGGTGGTGTGGAAAATAAACATGGCTGATCTGGAGAGTCTAGACAGGTATGATTCACTGACTCACTGACTCACTCACTGACTCACTCACTCGCTCACTCGCTCACTCACTCATTCGCTGACTGACTCACTCGCTGACTCACTCACTCGCTGACTCACTCACTCGCTGACTCACTGACTCACTCACTCACTCACTCACTCGCTGACTCACTCACTCGCTGACTCACTCACTCGCTGACTCACTCACTCGCTGACTCACTCACTCACTCACTCACTCACTCACTCACTCACTCACTCACTGACTCACTCACTCACTGACTCACTCACTCACTCACTCACTCACTCACTGACTCACTCACTCACTCACTGACTCACTCACTCACTCACTGACTCACTCACTCGCTGACTCACTCACTCACTCACTCACTCACTCACTCACTGACTCACTCACTCACTCACTCACTGACTCACTCACTCACTCACTGACTCACTCACTCACTCACTGACTCACTCACTCACTGACTCACTCACTCACTGACTCACTCACTCACTCACTGACTCACTCACTCACTGACTCACTCACTGACTCACTCGCTGACTGACTCTGTGACTCACTCACTCACTGACTCACTCACTCACTGACTCACTCACTCACTCACTCACTCACTCACTCACTCACTCACTCACTGACTCACTCACTCACTGACTCACTCACTGACTCACTCGCTGACTGACTCTGTGACTCACTCACAGACTCACTCACAGACTCACTCACAGACTCACTCACAGACTCACTCACAGACTCCGACTCACTGACTGACTCATTACACTCATTCATTACTGCTCACTAATTGACTCACAAATTACCGACTCACTCATATATAATGTGCTTGTGTGTGTATAATATGTGTGTGTATAATATGTGTGTGTATAATGTGTGTGTGTGTATAGTGTGTGTGTATAATGTGTGTATAATGTGTGTGTGTGTGTATAATGTGTGTGTGTGTGTGTGTGTGTGTGTATAGTGTGTGTGTGTATAATGTGTGTGTGTGTATAATGTGTGTGTGTGTGTGTGTGTGTATAATGTGTGTGTGTGTGTGTGTATAATGTGTGTATAATGTGTGTGTGTGTGTGTGTGTATAATGTGTGTATAATGTGTGTGTGTGTGTATAATGTGTGTGTGTGTGTATAATGTGTGTATAATGTGTGTGTGTGTGTATAATGTGTGTGTGTATAATGTGTGTATAATGTGTGTGTGTGTGTATAATGTGTGTATAATGTGTGTGTGTGTATAATGTGTGTGTGTGTGTGTATAATGTGTGTATAATGTGTGTGTGTGTATAATGTGTGTGTGTGTGTATAATGTGTGTGTGT